>NW_004444373.1:73576-74967 GCF_000243295.1 Trichechus manatus latirostris | reverse complement strand
TGTTCAAGAGCAAGTTTCAGAGTCTCTTCTGACATCCATTTTGAGCTTTTCTTTCTTTCCTGTCTTTTTAATGACCTTTTGGTTTCTTCATGTATTATGTCCTTGGTGTCATTCCACAACTCATCTTCGGTCATTAGTGTTCAATGTGTCAAGTCTATTCTTGAGATGATCTCTAAATTCATGTGAGATATACTCAAGGTCATACTTTGGCTCTTGTGGACTTGTTGTAATTTTATTCAACTTCAACTTGACCTTGCATATGAGCAATTGATGGTCTATTCTACAGTCAGCTTCTGGCCTTGTTCTGACTGATGCTATTGAGTTTTTCCTTTGTCTCTTTCCACAAATGTAGTCGATTTGATTCCTGTGTACTCCATCTGGAGAGTTCTGCATGTATAGTCACTATTTATGTTGTTGTAAAAAGGTATTTACAATGAAAAAGTCATTGATCTTGCAAAATTCTTTCATATGATCTCCGGCATAATTTCTATCACCAAGGCCATGTTTTCCAACTACCAATCCTTCTTTTTTATTTCCAACTTTCACATTCCAATCACCAGTAATTATCAATCCATCCTGATTGCATGTTTGGTAAAAATCTTCAATTTCTTTATGTTTGGTCTTAGTGGTTGGTGCATAAATTTGAATAATAGTCGTATGAAGTGGCCTTCCTTGTAGTTATATGGATATTATCCTATCACTGACCACATTGTATTTCAGGATAGATCTTGAAATGTTCTTTTTGAGGATGAACTCTATGCCATTCCTCTTCAATTTGTCATTCTCAGCATAGTACACCATATGATATGATTGTCTGAATCCAAATGGTCAATACCAGTTCATTTCAGCTCACTAATGCCTAGGATATCGATCTTTATGCATTCCATTTTCCTAGATTCATACTTTGTACATTCCATGTTCTGATTATTAATTGATGTTTGCTGCTGTTTCTGTTCATTTTCAGTTGTGACACATCAGCAAATGAAGGTCCCAAAAGCATGACTCCATCCACATCGTTAAGGTCAACTCTACTTCGAGTAGGCAGCGCTTTTCCCATTGTCTGGCACTATTATCGGACAATGTTCCACAGCTCTTCATAAGCTTTTCACTGTCCAGTTTTTTCAGAAGTAGAATCCCAAATCCTTCTTCCTAGTCTCTCTTAGTCTGGAAGCTCCACTGAAACTTGTCCAACAAGGGTGACCCTGCTGGTATTTGAAATATTGGTGGCAAAGCTTCCAGTATTATAGCAACATGCAAGCCACCACAGTACAACAAACTGAGAGATATGGGTTGGCAAGTCACAAATCCATGGGTCAGGCAGCAGGCTGCAGATTCATGGGATTGTGGAAGCTGGCAAATCTAAAATCTACAGGTCAAGTGGCAGGCTGAAG
>NW_004444373.1:70802-72333 GCF_000243295.1 Trichechus manatus latirostris | reverse complement strand
CACACACACACACACACACACACACACACACACAAACACGTTCTAGATAAAAACCCAAAAAAAAGACTGCAAGGGGAAGTCAGCACAACTTGACCAAGGTAAAGTTATGGAAGCTTCCTAGACATATCCAAGCTCCTTGAGGGACTGAGTTGCTGGGGCTGAGAACTGGGGACCAGGGTCTCAGGGAATGTCTAGGTCAATTGGCATAACATAGTTTATGAAGAAAATGTTCTGCTTCCTACTTTGATGGGTAGCATCTAGGGTCTTAAAAGCTTGTGAGTGTCCATCTAAGATACATCCTTTGGCCCCATCCCATCTGGAGTAAAGGGGAACGAAAAAAACCAAAGACACAAGGAAAATATTAGTCCAGAGGACTAATGGACCACATGAACCACAGTCTCCACAAGCCTGAGCCTAGAAGAACTGAATGGTGCCTGGCAACTACCAATGACTACTCTGACAGGGATCGCAATAGAGGGTCATGGACAGATTGGGAGAAAAATGTAGAACAAAATTCAAATTCACACACATACACACCAAACCCAGACTTACTTGTCTGACAGACTGCTGGAACCCCTGAGACTATGGCCCCCGGACACCCAGCTAACTCCGAACTGAAGCTACTCCTGAAGTCTACCCTTCAGCCAAAGACTGCACAGGCCTGTGAAACAAACAATTACACATGTAAGGAGCGTGCTTCTTCATTCAGTCAAGTATTGGAGATCTAATGGGCAACACCTGTCCAAAAGCAAAGACGAGAAGGCAGGAAGGGACAGGAAAACTGGACGAATGGACACAGGGAAACTAAGGTAGAAAGGAAAAGGAGAAGAGTGCTGACACATTGCAGGGATTGTGGCCAATGTCACAAAACAATTTGTGTATAAATTTTTGAATGAGAAACTAATTTGCGCTGTAAACTTTCACCTAAAGCACAGTAAAATTTAAAAAAAAAAGAAAAAAGTTATCATACCACTCAAATGAAATATAAGCCAATCCTCATTTCCAAAAGTAATTGTTCCAGAAAAATTATGTACCCAGAACTCAGAATTTCATGTTGCCAAAGACCAGAGAAGAAATTTGTTTTGAGAGAAGGAGAAAATTTTCTTGGTCACAGCCTTACCAAGATGCCACTCAGTCTGTTCCACGTGTTCTAAATCCATGATGTGGGGATTTAACCTCCATTGGGAGGACTCTCACAGCAATAAGTTAATTCTGGCACTCTGCAATCACATTTCTGAGGGACTAATCCATTTTTGTACTCCGAGAGTGACACGTGGCCTGCATACAAAGTTTAGAAGTTTGCAAAGGTGGCAGCTTAGTCACCAGGTGCACGCTCTGTTGTAAGTATGTATTTTCAGTCCTGTGCCATAGTGGTTGTTTCCAGTGACTCTTGCCAAGAAATCTGCTTCCTAGTAAAGTTTCTGTCTCAGTATGAAGTTATGAAGTTCACCAATTCAGCTCCACCCTGAAACTATGAAGTAGGAAAAGACTTTTGGGTTTGTGGACAAGCCTCATGATTTGCCCTTTGACG
>NW_004444373.1:68344-69481 GCF_000243295.1 Trichechus manatus latirostris | reverse complement strand
TATTCTTTCCAAAGTCACCAATTAGTTAAATCACTTCATTTCCACTGGGTTGGAGTGAATGAAAAGGTACAAAGAGGCCAGAAATGTGCTTAGAGAAAACCCATCCTCTTGGAAGCCAGGAATAGAAATGAAATTCTCCTCTAACAAGTAAGGATTTAATAAATGATGGCTACAACTTTAACTACTGCTAATATTATGGTTACAATGATAATGATAATAGTAACTGTAGTTATTATTATTATTAATGCAATATCATTCAACCTAACAATATGTAATTTGGCTTCTGGTTTTTGCTCATTTGATTGCCGAATGATTAAGATCAAGTCATTTGGGTTTGGGTGGCATGCCGGAGTTTCATAAAATTGTTGAAATTATTTGAATTTACATTTCTTCTCTTTATTCAACAGCTATTGTAGGAGTCACCAATCATTAAGTTTTCAAAATCACATCAACTTTGAAATAAGAAAATATGACTGATATATTGAACTGATAATAGTAATTCCTATATCTTTGAAAAATGTGTTCATACACATCCATCTTCTTGTTTAAACTTCACTTTACCCTATCAGGTAAGTAATATTTTACTCTTTGTCAGAGAGAAAAAGAGAAGCTAAAAGATGGTAAGTGGCTTGTCCAGGGCCATTGTGATGGTTAAGATTGTGTGTCAACTTGGCTGGGCCATGATTCTCAGTGTTTTGACAGTTGTATAATGTGATCACATTTCTGTAGAAATTTGGTATGTGATCACCCCCATGATGGAATTTCTCGAGTAGCGCTGGTGGCAGAAGGGCCTGTGGCAGCTCACCGCCCCCTCAGCCTTCATCTCTCCACCCTCCGCCACCTATTTAATTCCTGCTAGCCTTGCCAAGGCTTTTGCCTTGTTCTGGATACTGCAGCTGCCTTTTGTTGTGTGACCTCCAGTTCTTGGGACTTGAGCTAGCAGCTTACCTGCCGATCTTGGGATTTGTCAGTCTTCACAGCCTGGGAGCAAGAGTCCTGCTCTCCAACCGGCTGATCTTGGGTTCGCCAGCTCCTGCAGCTACGTGAATCAGGAGAAGCCTTGCAGTCTTGCCTACTGATCTTGGGATTCATCAGACTTCACAGCCTGTGAATGGGAGCCCAGCTGTCCAATCTGCC
>NW_004444373.1:59884-64927 GCF_000243295.1 Trichechus manatus latirostris | reverse complement strand
GAAAAAGAGGAAGACCCTCAATGAGATGAATTGACACGGTGGCTGCAACAATGGGCTCAAGCATAACAATTGTGAAGATGGCACAGGACTGGGCAGTGTTTCCTTCTGTTGTACATATGGTCGCTATGAGTCGGAACTGACTCGATGGCACCTAACAACAACAACAACATATTTATTAGAATGGCAACACATTCTTTCCATTTATTTTCATATATTTCATATTAGATCATTAATATAATGAAAAAGCCTAGAAATATACTAGGTTTCACTCAAGGATCAAACAAATACGGTGTGAACAAATATTTTCTAGGAACCTTCTATTTAAGCATCTACTATGGTAATGTGGCTATAGATTTTATTATAAATAAAAATTTCCCAAAATATCTAATTATTATAATATTGGAGGATCAATGTTTCCTTACAGAAAGTGAATAAATTATGAACTACTATATGCAAAATCAGAGCCCTAGTGGCACAATGACTAAGAGCTCAGGCTGCTAACCAAAGGGTTAGCAGTTTAAACTCACCACTTGCTCCTTGAAAACCCTATGGGGAAGTTCTACGCTGTCCTATAGGGTGGTTATGAGTCAGAATCAACTCTAATGCAACAGGTTTGGTTTGGTTTTTGGTATACACAAAATCAAAATGCATTTACATTTTATAAACTCTCTACTTTGAGAGATATTTCTCATTAATGAATAAAACTCTTGTTACCTGAAATATTCGTCATAGAAAAATGGAACTATGGTTCAAATCGCTGTTCAGTAATCAGGAAGACATTTGTGAAATTTAGTCTTGGCACTTTATCTGTGTGGGCACCGGTTTGCTGAGGTAGAGTCATTTGATGCACTTAAATGTCTCTTAAATGATTCACACACAGAGTGCTGCTGCCGTTGGACGGTTTCTCTAATTCACACTCTACACAGAATCATGAAGGAGAATGGTATTCACCTAAAATAGCCCATTTTTGTAGGTTACTTTAAAGGTAGAATTGCAATTGTGATTTAACTAAATTATTGCAGAAGAATGTTATATCTACCAATTTCTCAAGGGTCATTAAAAACAAGATGAAAGAATGATGGGTACTTTCAATTCTTCATGTAAAGCAGAGAAGTATGGATGTGGAAGATATGTACTGGTTTACATCATTGTACAAATAGAAATGGTGAGAGGGAGGTTGATCCTTGTAGAGAGAAAGGAACCCCCTCTTAAAAGAGCCAAAACTCTGATGGTATTGAATCTGCTTCTGTTACTCATCATCCTTGATGCTTGGCCTTTAAATATTTCTTATTTGGGGGGACAATAATGACATTTTGTTGCAATATCATCAGAAAGCATGATATTTTTGAAATCTTTAGCATCCGTAAGAAAGGTTTAGGGGATATTTATCCTGTTGCTATTTTTCCTAGCTTTTTTGTCCTGGTTCTGCTCTTGTTTCTCTCCCCATGATGTCTTCCATCACCTTTTTCAAGGAATGCATAATGAAAGAACTAATGAATAAATCTTTCCAAGATTTTAAAATGGAACAGAGAGAAAGCAAGTGGGGAAAAGTTACCTGAGAAGTAGTCGAAGAGGGATGGCAGAGATGGAAAACTGGGTATCTGAAAGAAAGATAACTTGTACACAAAAAAGGTATAAATTAGATAGATCAGTGTAAGTACTGAAAAATCTCCATAAAAAATGTAGTAGCAGTATCCCTAGTTGCTACATGAATACCCATAAAAATAATAAGAAATGGCAATTTAGGCAAGAGCATCATTTAATATTTATACATACAATGCTAACAGTATCAATAAACACCCTGCTATTTAGGTTCACATCCTTGCTGAACACAGAAAGATAAGAGAAGGGTCATCATTTTCTGCTCAGTGTTGGCTGTTCTCTCTCAAACTTCCTTATTCAGCGCATCTTTATCCTCTCAGGAGACAGGTTATATACCTGCCCTGGATTAGGAAAGTTCACGAGTGAAATAATATTTCCCCTAAGCTCCTAACAGTGTTGTTGGAATATATTTGAAAGCTTATACTTAATGTAGTAATATTCGTTTCTCTACACTTTTATTACTCTGAAATTGAATTCAATTCCCACAGTCAGTACAGAGGATCACAAAGAAACATGTAACTACCTTATCAAGAAATATATTGTTGTACAGGTGCATCAGCACACCAATATACGGACAGACAGATAGACCCCCCCCCCACACACACACGAAAACACATTCTATATACTGCCAAGGTGTTCACCTGGTACCAGAGTAACGAGAAATTCCATCCAGGTGCAGGATTTTGACAGAATCAGACCTCGACCATGCATACCCACCTAACCTCAGTAGAGTTTGGTTTACGATAAATTCATGCACCTGCCATTATTCACAGGATTGTCTCTCTGCTATACAAAATTATCACTCATTTCACCTTCCCAATTCTATCCATCTTCAGATACAAACCGAGGTTTTTTACAACCCATGAAACAATTCTAGACCAATCCAGGCACAGAAATCTTTCCATTTTCTAAACTTATGGTACATCTACTTATTACCAAGCTCAATCATTTGCAAATGCACCAGTCACATTCTTGTGATGCTTAGGGAACTGTCTTTCAAATACTGTTTGTTCTATTTAATTTTAATTCATGTAATTTGGGACTTATTTGCTTCTTTATATGTACACTAGTCTTTGAATATGACACTGCTATAAACCAACTGTTATGAGTAATAGCTCCAGAAAGGTGTTTTCAAAGGCTTCATGTCATGATGAGCTTTACACTTTTCACTAAAGCAGCAAAGGGGGAAGGAAAAGAGAAAATATTAATAATGCAGGAAAAGGGACTGAGGCAAATAATAAAAGTATGAGTCAAACTTCATGTAAAGGAAGAGCTCAGGAGAGCAGAGCATAGAGCTGAGAATGAAGGCAACAAAGTCAATAATGGGTCCCAGAGAGACAGAATCTGAGCCTCAGTGAGAACTTAGCAGGGTAATAGGCGTACAAGTGCTGTAATAACTCTGGAAGTAAGACTGGGCCAAAAGGGGTCTCTGCCCCCCCAGAGACTGTCAGTGATGGAAATGGATATGTAAAAGATTGATTTTTAGCAGAACTTTCAGTTTACACATGTAATCTCTTGAGTTGATGTTTTGGATTTTTTGTCAGCTAAACTTTCTTTCACCTGATGTTAAGAACATTTTCAAAAAGGTATTGTTGTCTATTCAATATAGACTATTTCCCAAACACACTGAGTGCAGGCTAAAGCCTATACAATAGGTTATTCCTCAAGCCATTAATTTAGGTTTTAGCCCAGATGTTTATGTTCTTGAGTTAGGGTTCTATAGGATTATGCCTTAGTTCTCTACAACTCAAGAGTGAAATCCTTGAGGTCAACAACTATTTTAAGTCATATTTATATTCCCAACACCTATTATAATACTTTTCACACAGTAGATATTCAATTGATATATGGTGATTAATTTGTCCTTCTTAATTCTGCATACTTGCATTTAAATTTTATGAATATTCAAATGCCCTTTTCTAAATGATGGAGTCCTGTCCAATTAACAAAATCGGTAAAAATTCAGTCACACCATTAATGTATTTTGAGTGCAATGAGAAGTCAGGTGAGTGGAACTGATAATACATCAAAGGCTTCTTTTTCACCATTATTTCACAGTTTTGAGCTGTGTATGGATTTGCGTTTGAAAATATTTGTACTTCTCATTTAGATGAGCTCTATGACATAGAGAAAGATGAGAAACAATCTCAGTGTGAAGTCGCAGATGAGGGGTTAGTTCTAAATTTACCAGCCACTAATTCCTTTGAGCCATCATATTTATTCTTTGATTACACATAACCTTACTGATTTCAAAGCAAAAGAGCCAGAGGAGATGAAAATGCTTGAATCACACGACGGCTGCAGGTGGTGCCTTTGGCACTGAAGAGTTGACATTTTATTTCCAAGCCTCAAAATATGAGACATAACCAGACTTTGGGTAAGCTGACATAGTAGTGATAGCCCCATGGCAAGGTGTGGCTAAATGTCAAGTACAGGACTATGTCTAGTTTGTAATGGGAGCCTATGCAGCCCAGACAAGGGACATAAAGTGATAAAACATGAGCTCTCTGCCTTGATGTTTTCTGGGGAAAATATAACCGTGTTGCACAGGAAGTGCCATGGTGGCAATGTCTCTGAATCATGGGAAAGCTCCTTCCCAAGCAAAAAGGGACACTTTCTTCAAAGAGGGGACTGAAACTCTTACCTGTTATTGATTGAAGAGTTCTATTTCTGCAGACAGAGTGTGAAAAATCTGGTAAAAGAAAGTTGCAGAGCATACTGTAGAGAAATAAAATCTCCCTTAAGAATTAACTGGTGAAGATCAAATACTTAAAGGATTATATTTAGAAAGTACATGAATGTATATATTATCATTTTTTATTTTATACAATCTGTCCCCTATTTACAACGTGGTTCCATTCCGACTCCATCAAAAGTTAGTTCTGAATAAGGTAAGTAGAATACCTCTTTTTTTTCTTTTTTAGTTTTCATTATTATTGCCTTTTATTATCAGTATCTTTATAAATCTGATCTTTGAACATCTGAGAAGGATAACATCAGCAAATTACTCACTGTAACACTGCATGTGGTACATATTACTAATGTTAAGATGTATTAAAAAAAAAAGACGGCTGTAAGTGCAGTTCATTGTAACTCGAATACATCATAAGTTGGGGACTACCTGTAAATATGTTGTTATTGTTAGTGCTGTCAAGTCAGCTTTGACTCATAGACACCTTATGGAAAACAGAATGAAATGTTTCCCAGTCCTGTGCCATCTTCATGATCTTTGGTATGTTTGAGTCCATTGTTTCAGCTATTGCATCAGTCCCTCTCATTAAGGGTTTCCCCTGACCCTGTACTTTACTAATCTTGATGTCTGTCTTAGTTGTCTAGTGCTTGTTGTTGTTAGGTGCCATCAAGTCAGTTCCAACTCATAGCGACCTTATGTACCACTGAACGAAACATTGCCCAGTCCTGCGCCATCTTCACAATTGTTAT
>NW_004444373.1:57781-59263 GCF_000243295.1 Trichechus manatus latirostris | reverse complement strand
TTTTAAGGAAATTTTGGTTATATGTCTTCTAAGACTGATCTGTTTGTTTTTCTGGCAGTCTGTGATGTATTCAATATTCTTAGTCAATGCCACAATTCAAATAGAACAATTCTTCTCTTGTATTCCTTTTTCAAATATATTATGAAGTTACTTCATTTTGTTATTATAATACTAGCTTACAGTTTTTTGAGTGATTACTATATGTTAAGTAATGAGCTGAATATTTATAAGTATTATTGCTTTTAAGCATCATAAAAATCGTAGAAAATACATACAATTATCAACCTAATTTTATTTAAAAAAAAAAAAGAGGCTTAGAGAAGTTAAGTTAATCACTCAAGATCACGCAACTAGTAAATTCAACAGTGGGATTTGAAATGAATTCTTACAGACTCCAAATCCCATGCTCATACTTTGTATACCCTAGGATCCCTGAAGCAAGAAGCAGACATTTTAATGGAACAGCGAAGGTCTGCAGCAAGACTGAGCACTGAGGAGAGAATTCAGAGAGGACAGAATTGGTTTCTTGATAATGTGGGATTGGAGACTTCTATCAGGACTCAGAAATTATTTATCCCCCTTCCACTAATTGCATGTATATGTAGCTTGTCTTATTTAGATTTAGGTTAAGTCATTTAAAAAAAAAAGTGACATCTTTATAAATTCTTGCATTAAAAGGACCTACCAGATGTTATCATATAGGAACATTTGGGCTAGAGGTAAAGATTTTGGTACCCAGAAAAGGTAAAATTAAGTAAACAAGAACCTGTGCAGAATTATGTCTTAATAAGGCTTTTTCCCCCCTGGAGTGCTATGAGCTACACCTACAAATGTGTGCAGTCAGTCAATAGAATTGTAAACAAAGACTGCAGTGTTTTCTATTCTCAGAAATTCAATTAGAAAGAAATTCACATCTTTGTTTTTCCCTCGTGAAAGCAAATTGCCTTCAGTTTGCCAAATTTAAGGCTGGTGGTTCCAGGATGTAAAAGTGTCTTGACCTTGGTGAGCTATGTTAAAGTTGTTAACTCTTCTTGCCAACCCATTGACTAACATCCTCTGCATTCATACATTCTTCTTCTGTTCATTCACTTATTCATTTCATAAGAACATGTGAAATGCCTGCTGTATGCCGGGGACATTTTACATGCTACAGACAAAGTGGTATATAACACAAGCACGATCTTTGTGCTAGCAAACAAATAAATAAATATGCAATATAATGTCAGTGATAAGTGCTGAGAGAATGAATAAAGCAGGGTAAGGAGAGAAGGGCTGACTGGGAGATATGGGTGCTATTTAAAATAAGGTGTTCAGAAAAGGCCTTGCTGAGGAAGTGGCATTTGAACAGCACCATGAATGAAACAAGGGAGCAAGGGCACATGCTTCTGCAGTAAGAACATTCTAGTCAAAGCAAAAACGCCCAGAGGTCTTAAAGTGGAGGCCTGCTAAGTGTACTTAAGATTTAGTGAGCAATTTAGACTG
>NW_004444373.1:51303-52615 GCF_000243295.1 Trichechus manatus latirostris | reverse complement strand
CATCACATGTAGGATTTCTAAATTTTGAATTTAAAATCATATTTCATTGAAAAGAAACACAGATTTTAGTATAATTTCTATCAAATAAGTTTTAATCAAAAAGAAATTAATACTGACTATAAACAAATATGACTCAATAAAGAGTAAATTCATTTATACTAACTTAATACTTGAGAAAAGATCTTGGATAGATCACTCATTTGTAGATAATTTACAAAGTTATATCTCTTCCATTATCATGTTTTTCTCACTTCATAGCCGAGACTAAGGGAAGATAAGCGACTTCCCTGTGCCTCAAAGCAAACAAGTAACAGAGATAGAACTCAAATTCTCCCAATTCCTATACATATTCTCAAATGTCTCACACCTTCCCAGAACCTTCTTTAACTAAATTTTTGGCTACATAATCTTTCTTCTTTATACCTCACAATAAAATTTCTTGAAAGTGAAAGAGCAGTAATAATTATCTGAACTCCCTCCTTTCCTGACTCCAGAGCCTAAGGTATTAGAGATATTCATATTGTCAAGTTTTGGGAATTTTGTCAAAAACTAAATAAACAGAAATATCAAAAGTAAATTAAGTCCTAGGTCAAGGTTTTAAAGAATGAATTTCTGCATAAATGAAAGGTGGGCAAAATTACTTCAGAATTATCTTTAGTTCAATATTATGTAATAAGAATCTTAAAATTGTTTTATTATTTTAAAAACAACTAAAACAATGTTTAAAAACATTTAGGACACTTTATAATGGTGATTATTTTATTTCAAAAATGGGTAATATTAATTTGCCAACTTTTTACACTTTTTAAAAACTTTACATAAGGACACCATGGCGCTCAATAACTAGTTTCTCTTTCTGTGTTCCGCTTACTTTTCTGTTTCTAAAGTTGTGTAATTTGTTTTGCCAGAAATAGTCTATCTTTTGAGCCTAATCAATACGGTATCTGATAATGGCTTTCTGGTATCAATCAACAGTGCACTACTTTGAGAGAGATTATTATATAGTCTATGTATAATGCATATTGTTATCGTGGTGGATAAGTGACTGTGTGATGATTAAAACAAGCAGCTATTGCAATCATGGCTTATTAGAGGGAAATGTTTGTGATAAGAATAAAATATGATTGTGCATTAATATTTAAGGTGGAAGAGTCTGCCAGAATTGGAAGCTAATTCTGGAAGGATTCTGGGACACTACCCTTCAGGTTCATGTACTAGCTTGATTAGAAAATAGAAAATGAGTGTCCCCTATATCCTACAACTACAAACCTGATTATATGTATCCATTATGAGACTAATGACCTTTTCCACA
>NW_004444373.1:48273-49599 GCF_000243295.1 Trichechus manatus latirostris | reverse complement strand
CAGCAGATCTGAGGTAACAGAAGAATTAAAGAACTTACAACCATTAAATTTTCAAGTCTACGGAACAAAAAGAAAAATAATGAAGAAAAGTTAACAGAATCTAAGGGACTTGTGGAACACTATTAAGCAGACCAACATACGCTTTATGGAATTCCTAGAAGGAGAATAAAGGGGAGGAAAGAATATTTGAACAAATAATGGCCAAAAATTTTCCAAATCTGATGAAAAACATGAATCTACACTTCCAAGAAGCTCAACAATCTCCTAGTAGAATAAATCCAAAGAGATCAACAATGAGACATGTTATAATTAAACTCTGGAACACTAGATGAAAACAGAACCTTAAAAACAGCAAGAGAGAAGTGAATTGTCACATAAACAGATTTTAAATGTTATTAACAGCAGATTTCTCAGCAGAAACCATGAAAACAAGAAGATGGTGAATGACATATTTGAAGTGCTGAAAGAAAAGAACTGTGAATCAAGAATCTTATATCTGACAAAGCTCTCCTTCAAAAATGAGATGAAATTAAGGCATTCCAAGACAAACAAAAACTGAAGAAATTTGTTACCACTAGACCTGACCTATAAGAAATACTAAAGGGAGTCCTTCAGGTTGGAGTGAAAGGACACTAATTCAAAGCCTCATGAAGAAAAAAGATCTCCAATAAAGGTAATTTCATGGGCATATCAAAGGCCAGTATTATTGTATTTTTTGTTTATAATTCTACTTGTTATGTCTTACATGATTTAAAAGATAAATGCGTAAAAATTAATCATACTGTTATATTATTGGGCACAAAATGTATAAACATGTAATTTGTGATAACAACAACATAAAGGGGAGTGTCATATAGAAACAGTATCTGTATATTATTGACGTTAAGTTGATATTGTTATAAACTATATTATTATAAATTTAGGATTCCAATGTATTCCCATGGTAACCACAAAGAATATATCTAAAAAATACACACAAAATGTAATGAGAAGGGAATCAAAATCGTTCACTATAAAAAAAAAAATCAACTGAACATAAAAGAAGACATGAAAAGACAAATATTGTATGACTCCACACATATGAAATATCTAGACTAGGCAAACACACTAGGCAAACACATAGAGGCAAAAGTTTATCAAACGCTACCTTATTTACAGCCTTGGCACCCCTATGTGGCAGTTCTACTCTGTCCTATAGTGTTGCTATGAGTCAAAATAGGCTCAATGACAGTGGGTTTGTTTTTTTGGTTTATGGGCAAAATAGTACCCTCAATTACTGAAACTCGAGGTTTGAATTTTTTCTTCAGCTATTTCAGTTTGAGAAAT
>NW_004444373.1:44977-46130 GCF_000243295.1 Trichechus manatus latirostris | reverse complement strand
GAAGTATAGCCAGAATGCTTCTTAGAAGTGAGGATAGCAAGACTTCGTCTCACATACTTTGGACATGTTATCAGGAGGACCAGTCCCTGGAGAAGAACATCATGCTCTGTAAAGTAGAGGTTCAGGGAAAGAGAGGAAGACCTTCAGTCAGACGGACTGATACACTGGCTGTAACTATGGACTCAAGCACAGCAATGATTGTGAGGATGGCATAGCACTGGACAGTGTTTTCTTCTGTTGTACAGTGTTGCTATGGGTCAGAACTGACTTGATGGCATCTAACAACACAACAATTTATGTTTATTTTAGAAAAATAATAATCAATAGAACAAAAAAATTAACAATGTTACCACCCTAAGATGTAGGGATCTGGATATAACTCTGGTTACTTGTTTGGTGGGAAACCTTATAGGAAATTTTTTTTCTCATATATTTACAAAAATAAAATGACAATATTCAAAATGTTTTATAATTTTTGTTTATATTGTAGAAATGTATGAAGAATATTTTACCATGTCAACTGACCTATCTTTTTGTATCATCACTTTTTCTGATTGTATAGTAGGCCTTCAATGATGAAATTGTAGTGTATTTAACTAATCCTCTATAGTGAGAATTTTTTCCCCAATTTTTCACTGTTACATAATGCAGAAATGAACATCTATATACTTCTTTCTGTATGTACATCTATCTATCTATCTATTGATTGATCGGTCTATCTATTTGCCCATCCATCTATCCTCTCTCTATATATTTTATTACTTGTCTGTCTGTATGATTATATCCTTTGTAAGACAATATAGTGGAGCTGTGGTGGCGCAGTGGTTAAGAGCTTGGTTGCTAACCAAAAGGTCGGCAATTCAAATCTACCAGCTGCTCCTTGGAAACCCTGTGGGACAGTTCTACTCTGTCCTATAGGGTCATTGTGAGTTGGAATTTTAATTCAATATAGTATGTGAATTCTGGCCTCAACTTTCCTGGAAGTGAATCTCTTCTCCACCACTTACTCAATATGTGAGTTTGGACTATTCGTTTAAATTCTCTGCTACTTAGTTTCTTCATATATAAAATGAGAGTAGTAATAATATTGACCTCATGGGCTTGTGGCAAGAATTAATAAGGTAATTTATGTAACTCCTTATGGAAGTGTCTG
>NW_004444373.1:28588-29928 GCF_000243295.1 Trichechus manatus latirostris | reverse complement strand
CTGGTCTGACAGAGACTGTAGAAACCCCAAGAGTATGGCCCCCAAACACACTTTTAACTCAGGACTGAAGTCATTCCTAAGGTTCACCCTTCAGCTAAAGTTTAGACCAACTCATAGAACAAATTGAGACTAAATGGATACACCAACCCAGGGGCAAGGATGAGAAGGCAGGAGGGGACAGGAAACTGGTAATGGGGAACCCAAGGTCGAGAAGGGGAGAGTGTTGACATGTTATGGGGTTGGCAACCAATTAATACACATATTGAGTTATGTTTATTAAGTGTTTAATGAGAAACTGATTTTCTCTGTAAACCTTCATCTAAAGTACAATAATGATCATAATAATGGATAAAAGACATTAACTGGTACTTTGCAAGAAGAATTGAGTTTCCATTATGATCCCTGCTATAAAGCCACTCTTGTATTAGTTTTTCTCCTTTCTTGTCTTAGTTTTTCCATTCCTTCACTCATTTCCTCTGGGATCTCCTCTTACATAAACAAGTCCTTGTCTCAGGTTTGTTTTTAGGGAACAAAACTCAGAAGGGATGAGACCAATAGTAAAGGCCAATAAGGAGAGGATGGTTCTCTCCCTGAGACAGAAGAGGGGAAAAAAAAAAAAAACTATGGCATTGCAGGCCAAAAAAAATGTCTCCCCTGCAAAAAAGATAATCACATCAAATTCCTAAAACCTGTGAGTGTTCTCTTAGTTTTTTAAAAGTGTCTTTAAAGATGAGATTAAATGAAAGATCTTGGGATAAGGAGATTTCCCAGATTACCAGGAAGACCTTAACTACCATCACAAATGTCCTTACAAGGGAAAGGTACAGGGAGATTTAACACAGACACACAGAGGAGAAGGTGATGTAAAGAAAGAGGCAGAGAGATTGGAGTGATATGGCCATAAGCCAAAGAAGCTGGCAACCATCAAAGCTGGGCGCAGCAAGGAAAAATCCTCCATTAGAGCCTTGATTTCAGAACTCCGGTTTCCAAAAATACGAGAGAATGAATTTCTTGGTTTTAAACCACCAAGTTTGTGGTAATTTGTTAGGGCAGGCCTAGGAAATATACATGGATTAAGACTTGGAAATGAAGGCACTGGTGATTCAGTGATAGAATTGTCACCTTCCATGCGAGAGACCCAGGTTCAATTGCCAGTCAATGTACTTCATATGCAGCCACCACAGGTGTGTCAGTGGATACTTGCATGTTGCTATGATGCTGAGCAGGTTTCAGTGGAGCTTCCATACTAAGACAAAGTAGGAAGAAATATCTGGTGATCTACTTCCAAAAATTAGCCAATGAAAATCCTATAGATCACAGTGGTCTGATTTTGTGTATGG
>NW_004444373.1:13072-27339 GCF_000243295.1 Trichechus manatus latirostris | reverse complement strand
ATGAATCTAGGAAAATTGGCAGTAGTCAAAAATGAAATGGAACACTGAAGATCAATATCCTAGGCATTACTGAGCTGAAATGGAGAGATATTGGCCATTTTGAATTGGACAATCATATGGTCTACTATGCCAGGAATGACAAATTGAACAGGAGTGACATCACATTCATTATCAAAAAGAACATTTCAAAATCTATCCTGAAGTACAACGCTGTCAGTGATAGGATAATATCCACACACCTACAAAGAATACAGTTAACACCACTATTATTCAAATTTATGCACCAACCACTAAGTCCAAAGATACAGTCTGAGATTGATCAAAGATGCAATCACGATGCATTGATAATTACTGGTGATCGGAATGTGAAAGTTGGAAATAAAGAATAATCAGTAGTTGGAAAATATGGCCTTGGTGATAGAAATGATGCCGGAGGTCACATGATAGAATTTTGCAAGACTAACGACCTATTCATTGGAAATAACTTTTTTCAACAACATAAAGAGTGGCTACACACGTAGACCTCTTCAGATGAAATATGCAGGAATCAAATCGACTATATCTTTCAAAAGAGACGATGTTGAAGCTCAATATTATCAGACTGAACAAGGCCAGGGGGTGACCGTGGAACAGACCATCAATTCCTTGTATGTAAGTTCAAGTTGAAGCTGAAGAAAATTAAAATAAGTGCACGAGAGTCAAAGTACAACCTTGAATATATCCCATCTGAATTTGGAGACTATCTGAAGAATAAATTTCATTCACTGAACACTAATGACCGAATACCAGACAAGTTGTGGAATGACATCGAGGACATCATACCTGAAGAAAGCAAAAGGTCATTAAAAATATAGGAAAGAAAGAAGAGACTGAAATGGATGCCAGAAGAGACTCTGAAACTTGCTCAGGAATGTAGAGTAGCTAAAGTGAATGGAAGAAATGATAAAGTAAAAGAGCTGAACAGAAGACTTCAAAGGATGGCTCGAGAAGACAGAGGAAAGCATTGTAATGAAATGTGTGAAGACCTGGAGTTAGAAAACCAAAAGGAAAGAGCATTTATAGCATTTCTCAAGCTGAAAGAACTGAAGAAAAAATCTCAATTTGCAATATTGAAAGCTCCTATGGGGAAAATATTAAACAACACAGGAAGCACCAAAAGAAAATGGAAGGAATACACAGAGTCACTGTACCAAAAACAATTGGTCGATGTCCAACCATTTCAGGAGATAGCATATGATCAAGAATGGATGATACTGAAGGAAGAGGTCCAAGCTGCACTGAATGCATCTAAAATGCTCCACTGGTCTCACCCTGTCTGGAGCAAGGGAGAAAGAAGAAAACCAAACACACAAGGGAAAGATTAGTCCAAAGGACTAATGGACCACAACTACCACGGCCTCCACCAGACTGAGTCTAGCACAACTAGATGGTGCCCGGCTACCACTACTGACTGCTCTGACAGGGATCACAATAGAGGGTCCTGGACAGAGCTGGAGAAATATGTAGAACAAAATTCTGACTCACAAAAAAAGACCAGACTTACTGATCTGACAGAGACTATAGAAACCCCGAGAGTATGACCCCCAGACACCCTTTTAGCCTGGTATTTAAGTCACTCCTGATGTTCACCCTTCAGCCAAAGATTAGACAAGCCCATAAAACGAAATGAGACTAAATGGACACACCAGCCTAGGGGCAAGGATGAGATGGCAGGAGAGGACAGTAAAGCTAGAAATGAGGAACCCAAGGTCAAGAAGGGGAGAATGTTGACATGTCCTGGGGTTGGCAACCAATGTCACAAAATGACGTGTGTATTAATTGTTTAATGAGCAACTAATTTGCTCTGTAAACCTTCATCTAAAGTACAATAAAAAACACTCGAGGTACATACAATGGTTTGTAATAACAAATGGGTGCTCCTTTGCGATACCCATCAAAACATTATTATTACTGTACTATGATGTTAAAGATGTTTTAGTGTATCTGGAAATGTTTCTTTAATGCTTTTTATACATAGAAAGGTACACTATATACTAAGACAAACATTTGACTAACTGATGTTAGATATGAACTGTACCTAACTGTTCCTACTTACATTCAATTTTGACTTAAAAGACAGATTTTGGAATGGAACTTGTTCATAATCTGGAGACTGCTTCTATATGAAAAAGAAATTCCTAACAAATCCAGTGGATCCAAGTCATGTCTGGGAACTTTTCAGCTTCTCAACTTTGGACAAGACCATTGAGCTAGAAGTGTAAAAGACTATATCTAATCTGAGTTTCTAGGTGATTTTCTTTTCTTCCTCTTGATTCCTCTACTAAAATGCTGTTTAGTGTCCCATTTTCTTGGATAGCTATGCTCTCTAACTTCATAAATTTGTACCCTGTCAGAAACTTTAGTCTAAAACGTGCAGGGGATGACAATTTATGGGCACAAACTTCTTGTTCCCATTATTAGCAGCATGCTTCCTAGCTCCTGTATTTCACTAGTATAGCATCAGTGCAAAGGAATACAATAATCAGCTTAGTTTCATTGGTTTCAAGCAAGAGAAAGCAACCTTAGATAAGTTAAGTAAAAAGGGGAGACAGAATGCTATGAGATGAAAAAAAGCTAAAAACCTGATTTTTGAATTAAAAAAAAAAATTGGAACAGGCCCAGTCATCTAGGCAGTTGGGGACAGTCACTTCAGAGCCCCACAGTTGAACTGAGTAGGCTTGCTGCAACCATGTTGTGGTTATCGTTATTTCATTTTTAAAAAAAATGACAATATTTACCAGTTTAAAGCAGTCATTTTGTTATGTTTATGAACTCTATGGGTCAGGAATCCAGCCAGAGCACAGAGGAAATTCTGTGTCTTTGTCCCTCTCTTTTCATGTTGAGGCCTATGTTAGTTTGCTAGTGCTGCTATAACAAAAATACCACAAGTGGGTTGCTTTAACAAACAGAAATTTATTTTAGGAGGCTAGAAGTTCGTATTCAGGCCACCTGCTTTAGGGAAAGGCTCTCTCTCTGTCCGTTCTGGGAGACAATCTTTGTCTCTTTCACCTTCTGCCGCTTGGTTCCTTGGCAAGCTCCATGTGGTATCTATTTTTTCCCCCATCTGTGTTTGCTGGGAGCTCTGGTGGCACAGTGGTTAAGGGTTCAGCTGTGACAAAATTGTTTTAATTCTCCTGGAATCCAGATTTCAGGAGATAACCAGAAACTTGATAACAGGAGATGGCCTTTTGGTATAACCTGCCCAGGCCATTGCTAGTAGGTGTCCTTTTGAACCTTGAGCCTTGAAAAAACTGGTTCCTAAAAGCCACCTTTGAGTCAAACAATGGTCCACACAAACTACTATGCCACCAGGGCTCCACCGTAAATTAGTAAGACTGTTTTGCCTTGGGTGTTGTGCTCTTTTGAAGAAATCAGTCATTTTGGGAAATAGTTTCCAAAGGTCAATCAGTAATGATTTTAATTGTTGTTCAAGCAAGATAATGCTGTACGAAAATTGTTCCTGACCACAAATTTGTTAATTAGTTCTGTTCCCATCTTTTTTTTTTCCATGGCAATGCTGGTAAGATTTGGTATAAGAATTTTGGAAGCTCTTCTCATCTTCAGAACATTTCTGACATTCTAATAGAAATGTTACTTCAATTTGCAAATCATATACAGGTAGTCCCCAACTTACAACAGGGTTCTGTTCCAATGACTTCGTCATAATTTGGTTCTGAAGTAAGCCGAATACCTCATTTTTTTTTTTTTTTTTAGTTTTCGTTACTATTGCCTTTTATTACCAGTATCTTTACAAATTCAATACTTGTATTTAGGGGCTGGAAACATTACATACAAACTTACAGATATATTTTAATACATACATACGCAGAAAAATACATAAATCAGAAAAATTTACTCTGACAATGAAGAAGAATTAAATAACATTGGCATTTTGTCAGTTGCAGTAATAACTCCACTTGTGGCAGGTTCTGGATCATCTTGATTATCTCTGGGAATGGAGATGGCATTTCTAATAAGAAAATTAGTAAGAGTTGTCTGTATTGTCCTTTTCTTTTTTTTATTCACGTATTTCATGATCACATCTCACTGCTTCTCGATTCTGCCTATTGACTTTAGCAAAACTTTCAGTGTTTGGGTCCATGTTTTCAAGCAACTGAAACCCCTGATGTAGATTAGAAAAAACTTCAGCTAATCCTTGCTCAGTATAAAATTTTTGACAACTTTTCTCTTTCCTTTTTCTCGTTATTTCTTTCTCCTTCAGCAAATTACTTTCTGCAACACTGTATGTAACATGTTACAAATGTTGAGATGTACAAAATAAATTTAAAGAAAAAACAGATGGTTTTAAGTACAGTTTGTTGTAACTTGGATACGTCGTAAGTCAGGGGCTACTTGTATTCAATAAACTTCAATCAATTTCTCTTATTGGCTTAATATGATTTTTATTTTAACAGCTGCTAACTGAAAGGTCAGTGGTTTGAATCCACCAGCTGCTTCAAGGGAGAAAGATGTGGCAGTCTGCTTCTGTAAAGATTTACAGCCTCAGAAATCCTATGGGGCAGTTCTACTCTGTCCTACTGGGTTGCTTTGAATGGCAATGGGTTTTGTTTTTTTCTTTTCTTTCCTTTTTTTTTTTTCCTTGTTTGCCAATTGCTTGTCTCTGTGTCTAATCTGTTCTTTTTATATCTCAAAAGCAATTAGGTTTAAGATACACCCCACAGTGATATGGCCTCATTAACATAACAAAGAAAATCCTATTCCCAAACGGATTATATCCACAGGTATGTTGTTGTATGCCATTGAGTAGATTTTGACTCGTAGCACTTCTATAGGGG
Source organism: Trichechus manatus latirostris (assembly GCF_000243295.1). Taxonomy (NCBI): domain Eukaryota; kingdom Metazoa; phylum Chordata; class Mammalia; order Sirenia; family Trichechidae; genus Trichechus; species Trichechus manatus. The sequence goes on along the minus strand of NW_004444373.1, from coordinate 22,504 downwards.
AGAAAAGAGGTGCCACATAGGGTTTCCTAGGCTGAAATCTTTACAGACATTAAATTAAAGTTTTGCAGTGTAAATCTAATTGGACCTGTATTTTCTTTTGCATTCAAGTTTTCGTTCAGATTGCATTTTTCATTCAAATTCCGAGGTCTTTTCTCCTGTTGAGCGGCTGGTGGATTCTGTTAAGAACCTAGATGTGCAAAAAAAGCCACCAGAAATTGGTGTAACAGAATATATTTATTGTGAGTAGATAAGATTTGAATTGGGCAGCATCAACCCAAAAGTCTTGGAAATGTGGTCCCTCTGAAGAGGGTACAGTGAAAGCGAGTTATATAGGTCATTGGGTGTTCTTTGGCATCACAGCCACTGTTTGTCAAGAATCATGTGCTTTGATCCTTAAGGTGGACAGTTCTTAAGAATGTAAAGTATCTAGGCTGGTAGGGTGGTCTCCTGAAGGTCATTGTCATGTTAATTTCTCAAGAGATAGCATCAAAACACATGCAGACTTTCAGGGTCTATTATAAAAACAGTCATTAAGGACATGCCACATATCAAAGGACATCTGGAAATTCAATCATCAAGGAATTTTGCTTTAAGGGAGAGTTTTTGTTCCTTACTTTGAATTGAACTCCTTCAGTTTAGCTGAGCAAAGCTTGTTTTAGGGTTTTGGGGTATCCACAGTTCAAACCTCTTAAGACAGAGGTCCCCAGGCTGTGAAAAATTCCACTGCCTCAAGCAGCATGCTTGACACAGCTGGTAGCTTTACATTAGCATCCTGGTTCCCCTTTCCTTAATTGCTGCCTGGAACTAGATGAAGTTGACTGAAACTAGTTTAGGCACCATATTGACACCCTGAGTGAACTTCCAGCTCATTAAGTGAGTAATCAATATTATCTTTCCCACCTCTGGGTGGAGTTTAACCACCATTTTCTGAACATGTGATGCATGAAGTTATACGTAAACTCCATTGCACCTATGTAGACTGATTAAGAATGTTGCTGATGTAACTTGTACGAACTTCCTGCTTGTAAACCCCATAAAAGTAACCTCTCGCCCTCCCTGAACAGTCTTGGAGGCACTAGCTCCTACTGTTCCTTTCCTTGTGCAATGAAATAAATCTGCCTTCCTGATCTCCCACCTTGGCCCCTGATTTATTGGCTGTGACCAGTTGCAGCAAGAAGGACCTGGAGATCCCAGTAACAAGGAGACCTTTCAGTTAGCAGCTGAGTGCTGAAACATTGTGCCACCAAGGCTCCTTATTCACAGATATAGGGATTAGGATGCCAACATATATTTTTGGGGGACACAATTCAATCCATAATAAGGCGTTAGACGGAAAGACTCAATAGCCGTGGGGTGGGGAGAGGTGAAGAGAAGGAGAAAGGGGAGCTCTATGGCTGGGTGCTAAAATTATTCTGGAGATATCTTCCCTTATGTCTGACAGTTAAGGCTAGCTGTGGGTTGGGACCTCATCAGGGGTTGTCAACTGGAGCACCTTCACAAAGCCTCTAGATGTGGCCTGGGCTTCCTCACAACATGGTGGCTTTAGGGTAGTCAGACTTTTTAAGTGGCCACTCAGGGTTCCATAAAAAAAGTCCCAAAAGACAAGGCAGAAGTTCCATCGATTTTGGAAGTCACATAGCATTTTTTTCTATCATATTCTATTAATTGAGTTAGTTACAAGTCTATTCAGATTCGAGGTAAAAGGACAAAGACTCTTACCTCTTAAAAGGAGTGGGCAACATCACATGGCAACAAAGAAGAACATGTAGAATGGAGGATATTATTATGGCCACCTTTGGAAAATACCATCTGCCACTTTTCAATTTATACACAACACATGTTTAATTCCAGAGGGCATCTGAATGGACATGTTTTATCTCTATATTTCTACCCAGGATCTCACCTTTACCAGGAAGAAGGTGCTTTGTGGAGAAGAGGGTCTGCAAAATTAGAGGACGAGGTGTATCTGACAGAAACGGAGGCTGGAGGAAACATAATCAAAGAGGAGAGATGAAGTTCAGTGTGCCTCCTGGGAGATCACAAAAGTCACAGTAGCAGGCACTACAGGCCATTGGCAATGACTTTTCAAGCTTCATAAGATTTTTTAAAACTTTGAATTCCCCTGTGTTTGTTATTGTGTTATTTTCTGTTTTCCTAGAGGGATTTGAAGTAAAAAGCTTAAAACCAAAGAGTCATGTATTTGTCTTTGAGGGCTCCAAAAAAAATGTTAAGCAGAATAAAGTATAAACCACCGAGGAGGCAAATATGGGAGGAAGAGGAGCCCCCAGAGAAAGAATGTGTGGTGTCAACACTTAAAGAGGAAGGGAAAGCAGGCTGGGTCCATGGGGACCACACAGGAAAAAACAAAAGGAAAGCACAGAAAACTGGCCTTCACCTTAGAAATAGCCCTGGGGATTCCACAATCTGAAATCCCCTAGTAAAGTGATAAGATGGCTTAAAGCAAGCCTGCTGTAACTATGGCAGCTAAATCACAAATAGAGCAAAAAATAAAAGTGAAAATATCAGGATGTAAACGAGAAACTATTTGCAATGCCAATATAGCATTGTGATTCTTTTCTCGCTGGCCCTTCCAGTATTTCTATTTGTCCATTTTTTTTTTTCTCTCTCTCCATTTTCTACGTGTTTTACTCTTTATGCTGGACTTATTTTAAAGTCATTTTTAGTATTTGCTTTTCCTTTTACATTAGTGAAAGAAGAAAGAGGAAGGAAAAACTTAAAGATCATCTAATTCAACACTCTCATTTTAACAAAAAGAAAGCAGTCCAGAGAGGGAGTGACATGTTCAAAGTAGAATATTGGCAGTAGCAGAGTTGGGGATGAATATTGCTCTAGTGACCCTTCATGTGCTTCTCAGCATTTGAGACTGCTTTCCAAGCCTAGCTGGAGACTGAAGTCCCAGACAAGAAAAACAACAGCGCTATCAAACGTCCCTGTGTCAATGTGAGTTCTCTGGGAAACTGATGTCAAGGCAGTATTACAAATGCATGAGATTTATTGGGGGAAGTGCCTATGAAGAATAAAGGCGAGAAAGAGCTGGAGAGTAAGAGAAGGGTTTCAGACCACAATGCTAGTCTGACACTGTGAAGCAGTGGAAAAGGAAAAAGAAAGGAGGAGCTTCAGACTGCAGTGGCGCTCTGGGTAAAATCTCAGTCAGGTTGATGGTGAGCCTCAGAGTAAAGATTAACCATTAGAGGAGTCCCAGATTGGGCAGCACTGGCCTGGATAAATATCGCCACGTGCTCAATTATTGATTGGGAGAAGCCTGAGGGTGAAGAGCTAGTCAGAACACTACACTGGATTCCAAAGTGTGATAGCTTCAGGCTTTTTGTTAACTATACTCTTTGCAACAGGTAATCTCTAGAAGGACATCTGAGGAAATTCTATGACTGCATCAGTTTCCTTTTACGTACTTCCTCACTCCAAATAAGTCTACAGTAAGGTGAGCTAGTGTTTTATTTACCTATTGATGGGTAACAAAAAGCCACATACTTAGTGGCTTAAAGCAACATACATTTATTATCATATAGTTTCTGTGAGTCAGGAGTCTGTGAATCTCTTAGCATGGTTCTCTCCGAGGCTGCGATCAAAGTGTCAGCGAGGACTAAGTCTTCATCTGAGGGTCAATTAGAGAAGGATCTTGCTTACAAGCTCACAACTTTGTTGGCAGAATTCAGGTCTTTGCAGGTTGTCAGACTGAAGACCTCAGCTTCTTGTTGGCTGTTGGCCAGAGGCTGTCCTCTTTTCCTTACCACATGGCCTTCACCATAGGGCAATCACAGCAAGGGAGCTTGCCACTTTGAAGCTAGGAAGGGAGTGAGTCCTCTAGCAAGATAGACATTACAGTCTTATGCAATGTAATCACATACATGTAGTCATCACCTATATCCAATTATCTTTACTGCGTTCTATTGATTAGATGCAAGTCACAGGTTCCACCCACACTCAAAGGGAAGGGAATACAGAGGGGCATGAATACCAGAAGGATAGGGTAATTGGGTCCATCTTAGAATCTGTCTGCCACAGTGAGAGGTTCTGTTTATTGAGTCCAAAATGCTGTTGTTATTGTTAGGTGCTTTGAGTTGGTTCCAACTCATAGCGACCCTAAGTACAATAGAACAAAACAATGCTCGGTCCTAGACCATCCTCACAATCCTTGCTGTGTTTGAAGACATTGTTGCAGCCATTGTGTCAATCCATTTCATTGAGAGTCTTCCTCTTTTTTGCTGACCCTCTACTTTACCAAGCATGATGTCCTTCTCCAGGAACTGGTCCCTCCTGATAACATGTCCAAATTGCAGAAGACAAAGTCCTGCCATACTCGCTTCTAAGGAGCATTCTGGCTGTACTTCGTCCAAGACAGATTTGTTTGTTCTTCTGGCAGTCAATGATATATTCAATATTTCTTCACCAACACCATAATTCAAAGGTATCGATTCTTCTTTGGCCTTCCTTATTCACTGTTCAGCTTTCACATGCATATGAAGGGATTGAAAGTACCATGACTTGGGTCAGGCGAATCTTATCCTCAAAGTGGTGTCTTTTCTTTTTAACACTTTAGAGAGATGTTTGCAGCAGACTTGCCCAATGCAATACGTCCTTTGATTTCTTGATTGCTGTTTCCATGGGTGTTGATTATGGATGTAAGTAAAATGAAATCCTTGACAACTTCAATATTTTCTCCATTTATCATGATGTTGCTTATTGGTCCAGTCATGAGGATTTTTGTTTTCTTTATGTTGAGGTGTAATCCATACTGATGGCTGTGGTCTTTGATCTTCATCAGTAAGTGCTTCAAGTGCTCTTCACTTTCAGCAAGCAAGGTTGTGTCATCTGCATGATGCAGGTTGTTAATGAGCCTTCCTCCCATCCTGATGCCCCATTCTTCTTCATATAGTCCAGCTTCTTGAGTTATTTGCTCAGCGTACAGGTTGAATAAGTATGGTGAAAGGATACAGTGCTGACACACACCGTTCCTGATTTTAAACCACAAAGCATTCCCTTTTTCTGTTTGAACAACTGCTTCTTGGTCTATGTACACGTGCCTCATGAGTACAAGGAAGTGCTCTGGAATTTCCATTTTCCTGATGTTATCCATAATTTGTTATGACCCACACAGTCAAATGCCTTCACATGGTCAATAAAACAGAGGTAAACATCTTTCTGGTATTCTCTGCTTTCAGCCAAGATCCATCTTACATCGACATTGATATCCCTTGTTCCGCGTCCTCTTCTGAATCTGGCTTGAATTTCTCACAGTTCCCTGTCAATATACTGCTGCTGGAGTATCTTCGGTAGCGGGATAACCTAAAGTACATCATACAATGAGAAAGCAAAACGTCGTTAAAAAGACAGTAAAGAAAGAAAGACCAATATGTATGTCAGAAGAGACTCTGAACCTTTCTCTTGAACACAGAGTAGCTAAAGCTAATGGAAAAAATGATGACATTCAAAAGCTGAACAGAGGATTTCAAAGGGCAGCTCGAGAAGACAAAGTAAAGTATTACAATAAAATGTGCAAAGTTCTGGAGTTAGAAAACTAAAAGGGAAGAACATCCTTGGCATTTTTCAAGCTGAAAGAACTGAATAAAAAATTCAAGCCTCAAGTTACAATACTGAAGGATTTGCTACAGGTTTTGTTTTGTTTTGGGCCAAAATATTGAATGATGCAGAAAGTATCAAAAGAAGATGTGAGGAATATACAGAAACACTGTACCAAAAAGAGTTTGTCCATGTTCAACCATTTCAGGAGGTAGCATATGGTCAGGAACCAATGGTACTCAAGGATGAAGTCCAAGCTGCACTGAAGGCATTGATGAAAAACAAGGCTCCAGGAATTGACAGAATACCAACTGAGAGGTTTCAACAAACTGATGCAAAGTTGGAAACACTCACTTATTTATGCTAAGAAATGTGGAAGACAGCTACCTGATCAACCGACTGGGAGAGATACATATTTGTGCCCTTTCCAAAGAAAGGTGATCCAACTGAATATGGAAATTATTGAACAATATCATTAATATCACATGCAAGTAAAATTTTGCTGAAGATAATTCAGAATGGCTGTAGCAGTAGATTGTTAGGGAACTGCCAGAAATTCAAGCCAGATGCAGAAGAGGACATGGAATGAGGGACATCATTGCTGTCTTCAGATGTATATTGGCTGAAAGTAGAGAATACCAAAAAAGATGTTTTCCTGTGGTTTATTAACTATGCAAAGGCATTCAGCTGTATGGATCATAACAAATTATGGATAATATTGCAAAGAATGGAAATTCTAGAACACTTAATTGTGTTCATGAGGAATTTGTACATAGACCAAGAGGCAGTTCTTCAAACAGAACAAGAGGATGTTGACTGATTTAAAATTAGAAAAGGTGCGGGTCGTTGCTGTATCCTCTCACTATACTTATTCAGTTTGTGTGCTGAGCAAATAATCCGAGAAATTGGACTGTGTGAAGAAGAACAGGGCATCAGAATTAGAGGAAGAATCATTTACAACCTGCGTTATGCAGATGACACAACCTTGCTTGCTGAAAGTGAAGCACTGACTGATGAAGAGCAAAGACTACCGCCCTTAGGATGGATTACACCTCAACATACAGGAAACAAAAATCCTCACAACTGGATCAATAAGCAACGTCATGATAAATGGAGAAAATATTGAATTTTACTTGGATTTACAATCAATATCCATGGAAGCAGCAGTCAAGAAATCCAAGGATGTTTTGCATTGGGCAGATTTGCTGCGAAAGAACCCTTTTTTTATTTTACTTTTTGTACTTTAAGTGAAAGTTTACAATTCAAGTTAGTCTCTTATACAAAAATTTACACATACATTGTTATATGACCCTAATTGCTCTCCCTATACTGTGACAGTACACTCCTCCTTTCCACCCCTGATTTCCCATGCCCATTCAACAAGCTCCTGACCCTCTCTGCCTTCTCATCTCACCTCCGGACAGGAGCTGCCCATTTAGTCTCATGTATCTACTTGACATAAGAAGCACATTCTTCACGAGTATCATTTTATGTCCCATAGTCCAGTGTAATCCAAAAAACCCCTTTAAAGTGTTAAAAATCAAAGATGTCACCTTGAGGACTAAGGTGTACCAGACCCAAGTCATGGTATTTTCAATCGCCTTATATGCATTCAAAACCTGGACAATGAATAAGGAAAACCACAGAATAATTGATGCCTTTGAATTATGGTATTGGAGATGAATATTGAATATACCACAGACTGCCAGAAGAACCAACAAATCTGTCTTGGAAGAAGTATAGTCAGAATGCTCCTTAGAAGCAAGGATGGTGGGACTTGGTCTCCAGTACTTTGAACATATTATCTATCAGGAGGTACCAGTACCTGGAGGACATCATGCTTAGTAAAGTAGAGGGTCAGTAAAAAACAAGAAGACCTTCAATTTGATGGATTGACACAGTGGCTGCAGCAATGAGTTCAAACATACAATGATTGTGAGGATGGCACAGGACCGGGCAGTGTTTTGTTTTGTTATATACAGGGTTGCAATGAGTCAGAACTGACTCAAGGGCACCTAACAACAACATACACGTTGTCACAGCGGATCTGTTTGGGAATTTAGAAGACATCGAGTACGTATTTTTTCCAAGAACTGAAAACATTTCTCCCCTGTGCATTATTTCCAGCCCACCAAAATACCCCTTTCACTTAGTTTCATCCAAACTTGGGAAAATCATTTAACTTTCTTGAACTTTGTTTTCCATATTCTCATTATCTCCTGTTATGCATTTTAGGAGACTTGCGGTATTGTTTTTGTTGGGTGTTGATGATCCATACAGTTGAATGCCTTTGCATAGTCAGTAAAACGCAGGTAAACATCTTTTTGGTATTCTCTGCTTGATTCTGTCTCATAGCAACCCCATGTTTCCTTGGCTGTAATCTTACGGAAGCCAATCAAAAGATTTGTCTCCTGCAGAGCTTCTGGGTGGGTTCTAACCCACCAACCTTTTGATTAGCAGCTGAGCACTTAACCATTGAGCCTCTAGGCCATTCTCACAGCTTTGAATGCTGTTTCCTCAGCAGTATGCATGGCTTTGCTATCACCTTCTTTAGGTTATTGCTCAAAAGACACTTTATCTATGAAGTCTATCTCATTAATTTATTTAAATTTGCAAACTACCCCCTTCCTATCTGCCTTATAAACTGTACCAGTCAGCTATTATAAACAATATCACTGTATAACAAACCACCCAAACTCAGAGGTTTACAACAACAAGCATTTATTACATGCTCACAGGCCAGGAGGTTGAATAGAGCTTGGCTATCTAAGCTAGCTCCACTGGGCAGTCTACTCCAGGCTTTGAGTCACCTAGCCTTGTCTCTTGGCTATGGGTTTGGTTTAGATTTACTTCTCTTGTGTTTGTTCTGGGTACCAGGTTAATGGGATATCAGTTACTAGAAGAAGCTTTTTTTCAAGCCAAACCATGACATTTAAGACTTCTGCTGTGTTAGATATGCCAACACCCCATTCACGAAAGCAACTCACATGGCCAATTCTGTTGTCAAAAACAAAACGAAACCAAACCCCTTGTCATCAAGTCAATTCTGACTCCTAGCAATTCTAATGTCAAGGAGCAGGGAAATATCTTCTACCCACCATGAGACATGGCATGGAGATAAATATAGGGTATTAAAGAATTGACAACAACCGTTCAATCTATCACAGGGGCAGGATGAAGGAGGGACATGGTTGTTGCTGAAGCTAGCCACATGGACTGGATTTGAGCCTTATGAAAGGAGAAAATTTCTCCTAATTTTGACAAACCTCATAGGATTCATCTGATACAGTGAGGCCTTCAGAAACATAGTGTCATTTTGTTCATGTGAGATCATTACAATTCTTTTATTTGGTACAGAAGTATCTGCGAGGCACAACTATGATCAGGAAATTGGTGCCATGTAGGCCACCAGCAGCAGTGGCACTGGTGGTCTGTGGCTCCCAAGTGATTTTTAGGTGGTGACTCTCACAGAGGAAAATGAGGACTGAGTAGACTTGCTCAGGTGCCTCGTTCTCCTGGGGACTCTCAAAATTAAATGGGGGAGTATAACAGGGGACTGAAGCTCCCCAGTTCTCCAGCTGGAATAACAACTAGTGAAATTTGGAATAAAATACTAATGTAACCTCATTGGTACCCACAGGTTGGTGAGTAACTAACTTTCGTGTTTCATATGTATTATAGAATGATCTTTGAAGAACTAATGCTTTATTCCCTTTTAAAAACACAGAGTAATTAAAAATGTGTCACCAAGAAAGAAATTTGTCAATCTTTTTAAAAAAGATATTTCAAGATGGTTTGTAATAATCATATCGATGAATTGTAGCTGAATATCTATAAAATTCTATAACTGTTTTTACTGTATTAATGTTTATT
>NW_004444373.1:11008-12530 GCF_000243295.1 Trichechus manatus latirostris | reverse complement strand
CTAGGAGCTTCTCTGCACAGGGACTCCAGGTCCAAAGGACGTGCTCTGCTCCCGGCACTGTTTTCTTGATGGTATGACGTCCCCTTGTCTCTCTGCTCACTTCTCTCTTTTATATCTCAAGAGATTGCCTCAGGATACAATCCAATCTTGTAGATTGAGTCCTGCCTTACTAACACAAGTGCCACCCATCCTCCCTCATTAACATCATAGAGGCAGATTTACAACATATAGGAAAATTACACAATACCGGGAATCATGGCCCAGTCAAACTGATACACACATTTTTGGGGGGACATAATTTGATCCATGACACCACTTTTAGATGGAGATGAAAGAAATAAGGTATGTGAATGGCAGGGAAAAAAGAAAAGAACGTATCCATTCATCATTGGCCATAGCTTTATTTCTAAAAACATATTCATTTCAAAGAATTCAACAACTTTATGAAGTTGGACTCTAAATATCACCATTCTGTAGATGGAAAAACTGAAGGTATAGAAAGATTAAGGAATTTTTTTTCAAAGCTACAAAGATAAGGAGTGGAGCTGGGATTGGAACACAGTTGTCTAACTCCAGAGTTTGGGTCCTTAACTCCATGATTCTCTTAATCGTTAGCATTTTGAAGATTCTGAGAACTTTTGAAATCTGTTCAATTGTATTTAGCTAAAATATTCTCAAACTTATTTGAGTATCAGACTTCGTTATTTACAGAGTATCAACTAGCATCTCTTCCATGGGACACATGTTCGGCAATTTCTCCATCCCCATATGAGACAGATTTTAGAAGATGGGAGATGTGAGCTTTGTTAAAAGGAGTGATGGGGTTATAAAATTCCAATAGTAGTGTTAGGGATGATTGATGTGTGGGGAGGGACATTGTGTCTGGACAGGTGAGGGTAAGTATCCATATGCATGTTGTGAAAGAGTTTGGAGGCTCATACAGGTCTTGTGTTTCCTGGGATGAGTTGAGTAGTAACTACATCTGGTAGAAAGATGAGGAGGGTCCCTGTGTCACATTGTGAACATTTCACAAGGGTTTTAAAATATAGAGGGTGGGTAGCATTGGAAAATTCTGCAGATGTCTTAAAGTAGTTGGTAACTGAGAGAAATCATTAAATGTGTCGGTAGGAAACTCATTGGCAGCTTCTGAGAAAGGTGTTTCAGTGGAGTGGCATGAAAGTTCCAACGTACTGTAGCCATGCCTATTGGTGTACTATTGCCAGATTTTACCATTTTTGGTTTTTTGTTTTTGTTATTCCATACATGTGGATTTTTGCATACAATTGCCAATTTTTAAATGTTGGGAAATAGTTAAAAAAATAAATATGGGTGAAGGCAAAGAAAAATGTCTATGCCAAGAACTGGGACTCAGGAGCTCCTGTTTGTAAACTCTAGCTTAGACAGAAATAATAATGAATATAAAAAAACAAAACAAAACCGAACCCTGGTGGTATAGTGGTTAAGAGCTCGGCCGCTAACCAAGAGGTCAGCAGTTCAAATCCACCAGCCGCTCCTTGGAAAC
>NW_004444373.1:8564-10255 GCF_000243295.1 Trichechus manatus latirostris | reverse complement strand
ACAAATCAATTTTTATTTTACATTTATAAACTTCCAATTATTCCCCCCAAATATGTTATAATTTCACTTTCTTGGTTTACATATTTATTCATTTAAAGAAATTTATTGAGTACTCATCTATATGCCAGGCACTGTGTTAGGCAATAAGTACATATTGGTGAAAAGATTCCTGCCCCTTTTGGGCTTATGGTAAATTCAGGAGAGAGATAATTAACATGTGTATAAGTAAATGAGTGTGTACTCATCACTGTGGTGAGAGAAGAGAACAAAACAAACAAGATACAGTAGTAGAAGTCATTGGTTCCTATTAGATAGGACAGTCAAGAATCACCTCACTGAGTTGGTGGTATTTAAACCAAGTCCTGAATAATGCGAAGATCAACAATGTACAAAAGAGTAGGGTATGCAGGGTGGTTGGGGGAGCATTCCTGCCAGAGACCCTGAGACATTTGAGAAAGTAAAGTATATAGCATAGTTGCTTTTTAAAATGTTAAAATATATGAAAATAACTCATGCTTACTGTAAAAAGGTAGAACATAGTTTTAAAAGTATATCTAAGGATATAAGGAAAAACCAATCATGTATGATCATACCACTTAGAAACAATTATTGTTAAAGTTCTGTTTTATTTTCATCTAGTTTTCTCCTATGCCAGTAATTTAACAAAATCCACATTATTCTTTAAAGTTTTATATTCTGTTGTTGTTCTTAATATTATAACCAAAAACCAAAAAAAAAACCTAAACCCATTGCCATCGAGTTGATTCCAACTCTAGTGACCCTGTAGAACAGAAGAGAACTGCTCCATAGGGTTTCCAAGGAGACGCTGGTGGATTTGAAGAGCTGACCTTTTCGTTAGCAGCCTAGCTCTTAACCACTGCACAACCAGGGATCCATTATAACCTATTTCCCAGGTAAACTCTTCATAAAAATATTTTTTAAAATATGGGATTTCATTTTATCTATGTGCTCAAATTTATTTAACCATTTCTTCTCCTCCTTGTCCTTCTTCCTCCAGCTCGTTAAAATTACTCTTAGATATTTTAAGTCTTTGTTGTTATTGTGAATGAAGTCTGGTCTCCAGTATATTTTCTTTTCATAAATTTTATATTCTACATAATACAAATGACTTACTGTGGAAAAATTGAAAATACAGAACATTCTAAAGAAGAAATGAAAGTTACCTACAATGTAATCTTTTAAACTTAAGTATGGTTAATGGTTTCAGCATATTCTTTGACATACATACATATGTATGTATATATATATAAAATGCATTTTTATTGATTATATTGAATTAGTAGATTTTATCATTGTTTTTTACTTATACAAAAGGAATTATTGTATTTTTCTATATATGCTTGCATGGGCTACTATTCTATTACTCATAATCACTAAGATTTTTAATCAAATACTTTATCTTCATCTATTTAAATAATCATTATTTTCATATTTTACCAGTTAATAGATAACAAAGCAGACTTATAAATTTCTTGATAAATTAACAGCCTTAAGTTCCTGCGATAAAATGTATCTATTCATGGTAGTATATTTCTTTTTAATTTGTGTAAATTTACGTTGATATTTAAACTTTACTGCAATTTCAAACTCCATATGCACTGCATTTCCAATGACTTCTCCTCTTTACTGATGAGATAGACTTCTTGTACCAAAAAACAAAAACAAAAAAC
>NW_004444373.1:5052-7293 GCF_000243295.1 Trichechus manatus latirostris | reverse complement strand
TTTTAGATAGCCAATGTTTAAATTGTCTGTCCTTATCAAACCAGCACTGAGGAGACAAGCATGTTCCTTTGTCTTGAAGAATCTTCTGTTTTGGTCGGAACTTAGAGCATCTGCATCCATAAGTAAAGTCCAGCCCAGAGCAAGCTATCAAATTGCAGCAATCTACACCAGCTCATAGTGTCAAACATCTTTCTCTTCATTTGTCAGGTTCTGGTTAGCTCATCCCTAGTCATCCCAGCTAGGTTACAATGGGTAGCAGCCTTAGGCTCAAGAGTTCACACACACCTTCCAGCACTTCAGATAGCCCCTTCACATCTCTAATTATATATAGCAATCATATATTCGTGTGTGTGTGTAGAAAGAGAGAGGTTTATCTCCAGAGAATGGTTCACGTGGTTGTAGAGGCTGGCAAGTCTCAAGTCTGTGGGTTAGGCATCAGGCTGGAGGCTTCTCCTGCCTCACATAGCTGCAGGGGCTGACAAACCCAAGATCAGCAGGTAAGAAGGTAAGCTGCTGGCTCATGGATGTGGAGACAAGAAGTTCCAAGATAGGCAGGCAACATGGTAGGACATTGGCTCAAGTCCCAAGAACCAGAGGTCAGATGATGACAAGCCAGATGTAGGATCCAGAGAGAGAAAAGCCAGCAAGCTCTGCTAGAACATTTATATATATATATAACATATATAGGCCACATACCTGAGGAGACTCCCCTTACAACTGATTGGCTGATCACATCAGATCACATCATGGAGGTGATTACATTATATCACAAAAGGGAGGATAGCTACATCATTACATAACTGCCAAACCACTGAGATTCATGGCCCCAGCAAGTTGAAACACAACCTTATCCATCACAGTTCACGCTTTGTCAATTGGGCACCTGTGCATATCTCCTTAAACCATACTCAATCTGTAAATAAAGACAATTACATAATCATACTTGTGCCTAACATGATACAACTAACATTTGTGCAACTGAAAATGTTTTACCAATAAATCCAGAGTCATTGACACTTCTTCCTTACTAGGTCCAATCAGCATAAAGTCATCAAAGTAATGGACCAGCGTGATGTCTTGTGGAAGGGAAAAGCAATCAAAGTCCTTGTGGATTAAATTACATCATAGAGCTAGACAGTTGATATACCCCTGAGGAAGGAAAGAGAAGGTGTATTTCTGGCCTTGCCAACTGGAGGCAAACCGCTTCTGGTGTTACTTCGAAACCAGAATTGAGAAAAAGACTTTGGCCAAATTTATAGCCACATATTAGGTACCAGGAGATGTATTAATTTGCTCAAGTACTGAAACCACATCTGGAACAGCAGCTGGAATTGGAGTGACCACCTGGTTAAATTTATGATAATCCACTGTCATTCTCCAAGATCCATCTGTTTTTTGCACAGGCCAAATATACAAGTTGAATGGGGATGTGGTGGAAATCACTACCCCTGCATCTTTTAAGTCCTTTGTGGTGGCAGTAATCCCTGCAATCCTTCCAGGAATGCGGTATTGCTTTTGGTTTGCTATTTTCCTAGGCAGGGGCAGTTCTAATGGCTTCCACATGACTTTTCCTAACATAATAGTGCTTACTCCACTTGTCATGAATCCATTGTGGGTGTTCTGCCAGTTGCTGAGTATATCTATTCCAATTATGCATTCTGGAACTGGTGAAATCACTACAGAACCCGCTGGACCCACTGTGAGACAGACCAGAGCTAAGACTTCATTAAAAACCTGACATTCATATGCCTCTACTCTGACTGGTGGGTCACAGTGATGTTTTGAATCTCCTGGATTTAGTGTCGGTTCGACATCAGAATCCAGTAATCCCCCAAAAGTCTGATTATTTCCTTTTCCTCAATTAACGGTTACTCTAGTATAAGGCCACATATCCCTTTTGGGAAGTCTGGGAAAAAGATTAACAGTATAAATTTTTGGCAGTGTAGTGGGGTCCTTCCTCAAGGGGACCCAGCCTCCCCATCATTCAAGGGATTGTGGGTTTGTAAACTGGATCAAATCTGGGAATTGATAGAGGGACTTTGACTCTCTCTTCTGGGGATTCAAGTTAGACTGCCATTCACTTGACCTAGAATTCTTCTGCTTGTGCAGATCAATATTTAGTAGATTTCCCATCTACTTCACTCTTAGGGACAACATGACTTAGTAGCCAACACTGTAAGTCCATATGAGTCAGACTATTCTGATTACTGCTTTGTCTCCACTGTCCCTTACAGTAACCAC
>NW_004444373.1:0-1146 GCF_000243295.1 Trichechus manatus latirostris | reverse complement strand
AAAGAGATGGATTGCTACAGTGGCTGCAACAATGGGCTCAAACATAGCAACGTTGTGAGGATGCTGCAGAACCGGCCAATACTTCGTTCTATTGAATATAGGGTCGCTAGGAGTCAGAACCGACTAGACGGCGCCTAACAACAGCAACAATAGATATTTTTGAACTTGTATTATTGGCATATGTGTTGTTGATTGCTTAACATATGGCTTCCGACAAATTATTATGCCTACCATTTATTAAGGGCTTACTGGGAACGGTTATTATCTTTTTTAATTCTTATAATAACACTGATGATGTAGGTCATTTCATTCCTTATTTTTGAAACATGGAAGTTGGGCTTCATAGAGATTAACATGTTCAAGGTTATAAGGTGTGAATAATAGATCCAGGAATCTAATATAGGTGTGTCTGACCCCAAAGCCCATGTCTTAAAGTAGTGAACTGCAACTGTTTCTCTTTTGGATAGTTAAAAGTTGAATAAAGTATCTTCCAGAAATTCATTTAGAAATTCAGAATACTTTCAAATATAGGGAAAAGAGAAATGAAATGCTCTAGGTCTAAATAATACTAATGGTTGGTAATATAGGAAATCATAAGACAGCTACTTGAATTTAACTTTACCCTAGAAAGAACTCTAATTCTAGCCGGCAAAATTGAATTAACCATTAATAATGCAAGGTGACATGTAGAGAGACTCTTAGCCCATAAAAGTGCTTCATTCACCTTCTTTCTGTAAACAACATTCCATTGGGGCAAATCAATGCTGTAAACTGCTACTGAAGACACTATCTACATGAGCCAAAAATCACTAAGGTTCACATTTATTCTTTGCTTGTAATTCTAAAAGGTACTTGGCAAATGTTACAGGATGTTCTGTACAAGAAGGCAAATGGTAATAATTGGGGAAAATTGGGCATCGTGCATGAATGAATTTCTGAAAGATCCATGACATTAAATTTATTTTCATTCCCTTTTATAAGCTTTAATTGAGGGTTAGCAAAAAAAAAAAAAATTATGAAATGAAAGTTGTGTTGTTTTAAATTCTAGCCAAAGAATAGTTGGGTAAAGATAAAATAAATGTTATGATAAAAATAGATATATAAAACAAGAGCCTTAAAACTCTGGGATTAATTTAATGTTTATTT
>NW_004444372.1:214146-215682 GCF_000243295.1 Trichechus manatus latirostris | reverse complement strand
TATGTCTTCATGATGGATCATCCCTTTAATTGTTATATACTGCCCTTCTTTGTCTTTTATGGTGGATTTTGTTTTAAAGTCTATATGTCTCTCTTTTCATCTTTAAATACTATTTCCTCCTACTATTACACACAGAGATAACCATGACTACCTTATACTATTTTTCTAGAATAATTGAGCACACTGGATTAATATGTAAGCATCTGGCTTCCAATCCTCAACTGACCAACCACCAGTCACATCTTGTCTGGCTTTTTGGCTCTATCTTTTGTTTTTATAAAATTAAAATAATGATAATTACCATGCCATCTTCATGAGGTTTATAAAATAAAATAGGAGAACATACAGAAAGGAATCTTTGATAACCATAAAATGTCAGGTAAATGATGACAATATTGTGGCTACCACTACAGATTTGTTCTTAATAATTAAATGTATTACTCATCAATGCTCCAATTATACTTTTGAAGTAAAATTTTCCATGTTTATTGTAAAATAGCTCTGTGTTTATTCTCTTAGAATGCATGGATACTGATTACTATTGTCAATAGAAGTGTTGAGCTAAAAGTAAGCTTTGTCATTACTGGCCCATTTATTAATATTCAATTCAAATTAAAATAAACCAAGTACACAAAGAGCAAAATTCACATGTAAACGTAAGGAAAAAGGACAGAAATATTGCTAGTAGGCCTCTAGGATTCTATTATGCTTTCTTCTGTGCTGCATGTAGGGTTATTGTTTATACTAAAGCAATCTATTTGCATTTTTAAAAAAATTTTACGATTACAGATCCTGAACTTAATTGTAAGTTCCCTGTGAAAAGGCTTTTTTAAAAAATATGCTCTTGTATCCCTCTATCACAGTGCTCAGAATATGACTTCTTCATAAATGTTGACAGAATCAACATGTTTAGAACACAAAGAGAAACTTTCAGATGCTACAACACAGACTTTAAGCTTTCCTAGCCCTGAAGGAAAACATTTTTAACTTAAGATGAAAGTAACAAGGGAAAATTTGCCTTCTAAAAGTTTGGCAAAAGTTTTCTAGGTTGCTTTTCCAAGATTGTTTTTGGTTATAAATTCCATAATACTCCTTTAAATTTCTTATGCATGAGTATACTGATGAAGTGTGTCCAGGAAAGTTTTCTTAGTTGCTTCTTATGCTGGCTGAACCTATATGTATGAATAAAGAGCCTCAGCTGTGTTACCTTCATAGCTACAGGCCAGGATATCTTTATCTTCTTATTTTGTTAATGATCATTCTGTACTTAGCAGACACAAATCATGCTATCTTGGGCAAAGTTAATTTGATGTTCTTAACTGACCCCGATGTAATACACACTAAGGAAATTAATAATATTTAGTGTTTATACAATCATTTAATCTAATAAAAGGTGTCAATTTTGCTATGGTCCATTACCATCTGGGACTAATAGGACTATTTTGCTACAATGCCACAGACACTGTCCCACTTTATGTCACAAAAGTTCAACAAAAGGTTTCAACATTTGACTAAAAGATGCCTAGAATAAAAGAG
>NW_004444372.1:211261-213142 GCF_000243295.1 Trichechus manatus latirostris | reverse complement strand
TGGATGATTTCTACTTAGCTTTGTGTTCTGTAGATATAATACTGTCAACAATAAATTTATAATTCTTGACAGTATATGCTCTGATTGAAATTTGCATAATATTGTCTTTTACATAACAGGCTTGCCCTTAAAACATAATTTCAAGTGTCTCAAAGAATATCTGATTATTTAATGTGGTTTAATATGAGGATGCTAAATGAAAACACTTCTTACTTTCACACACACACACACACACACACACACACAGCATTCTGTAGCACTGATGATAAACCATGTTTATCATTCATACATTAGTCATTGAAAATTAATTGTACATCTTAAATATATATTGCCAAACTAGATTGGCATCCAAATGAATGCTTAGATCACTGGTCTTATAAGAAGAACTTTCCTCTGGTGAATGGGTTAACCTGCTGCTGTCAGATTGAATATAATTAGAGCTGCTGATATGCAAAGAATTGCTCTGTCAGGAAATGTCACTGTCATTGAGTGCTGTTCTTTTTCTGCATTCAATTTTCTGTCTGGCTCAGAAAATTTTAATAACAGGTTGGAATTCACATGTAAAATTTTAACCAATTTTCATAAAAAATACCTTATTTCATTTTCATTTTGCTCTCATATAATTTTTGGTTGTCATAAAGTAGGATACTAAACACACCTTATTTCCTTAACTTCCATTGCCTTTTTTCCTTTGAAGATAGATACTTATAGTTCATTTTTCCTTTAATACTTTCCAGATCTTTAATGGGAGTTTAAATTTCATTGAAAGTAACAAAAGACAAAAGAGAAGGGCAGTGAGATGCAGAGTTGAAGAATAGGTGCTGGCAAGTTTACCTCCACTATGTTTTGTGGGAGAGGAGACTTTTTCATTTGAGAAACATGGGACTTCAAAAATTGCCTTTAATCAATATAAATCTCAGTTTATGAATTACCATTAAGCAGGGCCCAGTGCAATCAAGAGAGACAGATGTTCCCATTTTATAACCTGTTGAGTATAAATCTGAAATCTGTCTCTAGTGACTTCAAAATCCTTTGTAGGAATATCAAAGTCCTGAGGGCAGATGTGTTGTTTTAATCTGTTCATTAAGTTGAAACCTGTAACTTTGGAAAAGGAGAGAGGACTTGGGATTTGAACAACTGGCTCCACAGAGTAAAAAGAAGAGGACAAAATTTCCATTACGATGTTTAGGATACCAAAGTAACTACTCCTGGCAGGCAACAGTGCTAGGATTAAGAAGGATGTTTTGTGAAGACCCTTCGTCAAGAGGATCCTAACATGAAATTTGTAGGACTGAGGGAAAATATATAGTTAAAACTGTAAAATATTGATGGAAAGACACAGAAGGGGATAGTTGCTGATATTCGGTTATCAACCACTCTCCTACACACACACACACACACACACACACACACAGACATATCTCTCCTTTCTTCACCTCTTTTGTACAAACACATTTTTTGTAAAGTGGCTTTTTTTAAAAGCACACTTATGAATACATTCACTCCATAGGCAAGCAATTTTCTCTCTAGATATTTCTGTGCTTGTTTTTGGTGTTAGTTGCCATTGAGGCAATTCCTTTTCATGGTGACCCCACGCTTGCAGAGAAGAACTGCTTCATAGGGTTTTCAAGGCTGTGATCTTTTGGAAGCAGATTGCCAGGCTTCTAAGGTGCCTCTGGGTGGGTTCGAACCGACAACCTTTCTGCTAGTAGTCCAGTGCTTAATTGTTTGCACCACCCAGGGACCCCATTCTTGTGCTAGTCACTAAAAGACATAGACACACAATTTGGAGATTGCAAAAAAAGAAAGCAACTGACAAATGTAATGAACTTCATTTATAAATATGGATGAAAAAGACCTAAATAAAATATTTAATAAAGT
>NW_004444372.1:209235-210145 GCF_000243295.1 Trichechus manatus latirostris | reverse complement strand
AAGAAGTGAATAAACAGAGGCATACAGTATAGCTTTGTACAAACTGTTGGAACTGTCATGAATTTCAATTCTGAAACTGAAAAAGAAAAAACTTGCATATCTGGTTATTAAAACAGTAATAATTAAACAAGACTGCTATAGTCTAGAAAGTCCAAAAATATGCACAAGTGCATATAAATATTTAGTATATGATAAGATAACATTTCAAATTGTTGGGATAGGATTTTTTGCTTCCAGTAACGGCGGAATGAAGTGTTGGAGTGAATCCTCCCAAGGATTACTATTAGAAAACCTAGACAAAACATTTTTTAAAAAACCAAAAACACACAACCTATATGAGGCAACCACAGAGTGACTAAAAAGCAGTAGAAATCAGAGACTGACCTTGAAAGATTGCAAGAAGCTCAGTGGACCCTAAGCAAGAGAAAACAAAGAAAACCACACCACGCCTAAAAAAAAAACAAACCAAACCTGCTGCCATTGAGTTGATTCTGACTCATAGCAACCCTATAAAACAGAGTAGAACTACCCCATACGGTTTGAAGGAGCTCCTGGTGGATTCAAACTGCTGACCTTTTGGTTAGCAGCCATAGCTCTTAACCACTATGCCACAAGCGTTTCCATATCACACCTAGGCATATCGTAACTACTGAAAGCAGAAGGGTTGGGAGGAGAGAGAGAGATTGATTGTTTAAAATTCTGCACCAGGATTCTCCAGGTTTCCATGGCCATGCTGGCAACTACTACTCCCCATGCCAACAAGGATCTTGATATATATTGTACAGAGAGGAGCCATATTTGGGGAGTCCAAGGACAGGGTCAAAGAAGTAAGAAGTGGACTTGAAAAAAATGGGTATTACATTAAAGCTTGTATAATGAATAATAAGACATCCTAGCCTCATTTTTTTTT
>NW_004444372.1:200183-207996 GCF_000243295.1 Trichechus manatus latirostris | reverse complement strand
TACAACAGTAACCCATTTAGAAGTTGCAAACCCCCTTTACTTATATGGCCAGTTGAATGAGGATGTGGCCTTGCGAGCAGTGCAATATAACAAGAAACCAGGTATGTCAACGAATGGAGATGCTTCATATTCATTAGTTAGGTAACTTAGGGAACTGAGAAATCTATCTGATGCTACATCAATAAAAAGTAGCACTCTAACTTGCTACCAGGTGACTTCTATCTGAGCAATAAATTCTTATAATGGGTATCGTTTCTAATGTGTTAAAACCAAACTAATAGATATGATTTTTTTTAGAAGTAATCCTCTGAGAGTCATACTTTTGATCCTTATGGCAGATGTATGCTGATGCTGTTTTCGTATGGTAAAGAAGATCATAAACCAGTTACCCTGGAGTCAATTCTGACTCATAGTGACCCCATGTGTGTTAGAGTAGAACTATGCTGAACAGGGTTTTCAACAGCTGATGTTTAGAAGTGGATTGCCAGGCCTTTCTTTAAAGGTATGTCTGATAGATTGAACCTCAAACCTTTCTGTTAGCAGCCCAGGTCATTAACTGTTTGCACCACCCAGGGACTCCAAAAGAAGATCTTAGGTCCATTCAATTTGTTCCATGTACCCAATTCTCTTATCTCATGCATAGAAACACACACACACACTCTCTCTGACACACACACACACACACACACACACACACATACACATTCTGATTGTCACTGTGCTTTTCAGAAAACAGAATTTCCTCTATCTAGAGAACAGTCTTAAATGGCTGTGGTCATATTCTTGGCTTTGAAAGATGATGTATGTACTTCAGGACCCTCTTTAGTCCTTCTTGGATCATGAGCACAGTACCCTTCACCTCACAAATGTCTTAATGGAAAAGATTATGTCTTTGTATGAATATAGTCGTGGTTCTCCACCAGGCATGGTAGAGGGCACAGTGTATACAGGAAATAGGCCACTCTACAAAAAGTAATAAATAGTTATACAAATATTAAAAGACAAAGCCACATCCTGAATCAACTTGAAAAATGTTCATGTAATTACACACCAAAGGGAATGTAGCTAACAATAAAAAAAAAAACCTATCCCTTCCAGACAAAGCATGGTAAAAGTATGATTGGTAAATGGAATCACTAATAGTATGGCTTCCAAGTGGGGAATGGCTGGGTCTAGAAGAAAAAATAAATGATAACTGAGTGCATACTGACAAAGAGGGGAAAAATAATATTCCAAACTCATTCTGTGTCAAGGAAGTACGTATATTGTTATTTCATACAAATCTCTCCTACTAGACTGTCTTTCGGTTAGCAGCTGAGTGCTTTACCCATCGCACCACCAGGGCTCCTGGGATATGTTAGGAGAACAAAATCAAGATAAGTTTTAAACCAATTAAGCGCCACTTTGATACATCACACTGTTTAACAAATTCATACACATACAAACCACATTCTCAACCACAATCACGCAGCATCTGTATTTCATTAAAAGAATACTTAGAAGAGAATCTTCATTTTTCCCTTTGATACAATTGTAATTATCTCGGGATTTCTTTCAAAGCTCAAAGGCCTCTTGAATGAACTACTCCAGAGGGTGAATCTTTCTAAAGTTTATCCTGAAAATTTTATTTGATAGGACAGCCACCTTGCAACATAGAGTCACATCGCAAAGTGTAAAACTCTCATTCAGTGACATCAATCATCATGTCACCCAAGGAAGAAGCATATCCCAATATCTATGCTTAAATTAACATTAGTTTCAGTTGGTACATTAACTGGTTGTACTATGACTGTAGCTGAGTCAGCATACTAACACTGTTTGAAGTTGCTATTTTATCCACATAACAGTAATTGACATTATGTGTTAAAGATTCAAAGTCCTGGGATGACTTGATACCTGATTTTGTAATTCTAAAGGAAAGACCACTCAACAGCATTTTATTTATGAATTTTTTCATGGTAACAAACTTTTAATTATTAAGGATAGAGCTATGACATTCCAAAGAACAAATGACATGGTCTTTTCAGCAGGTCAAAATGCTATCACAAAAAAGGCTGCTGAAAATTAAAAGAAAGTTGAGTCAAATACAGGCAGCTTGTGATCTTAGGTTGGATCTTAGTTGACACTGATCTATTGCATACAGCAGGTTTGCAACAACTAAGGCTGAATATTATTATTATTGTTATTTTTATTAAGTACAGTCCATACGTCATTCAGATTTCCTCATTTTACCGCTAATGTCTTTATCCTGTTCCATCCAGAATGTCTTTATTCTGTTCGCATCCAAGATATCACATTAAATTTAGTCATGTCTCCTTAGGCAACTCTGATCTGTGACAGGTTTCTGACTTTCCTTGTTTTTAATGACCTTGATAATATCCCAGAATACTGGTCAGTTGTTTTATGAAATGGCTGACGATCTGGGTCTGTCTGGCATTTTTCTCATGACTAGACTGGGGTTATGAGTTTTGGGGAGGAAAATCTAAGAGGTAAAGTGCCATTCTTGTAACATCATTATCAAGGGTACGTGATATTCACATAAGTTATCACTAATGATGTTAATCTTAATCATCTGGTTGAGGCGGTGCTTGTCAGTTTTCTCTACTGTAAAATCACTTTTTTCTCCTTTTTCATACTATGCTCTTTAGATTAAAGTAATCATGCACAGCCCACATTTAAGGGGTAGGGAGTTATTCTCTCTTTCCTTGAGGGCAGAGTATCTACATAGATTATTTGGAATTCTTCTGCACAGAGATTGGGCTATTAATCCCCCCTCCCATTTATTTATTTATGCAATCCTTTATTTTTATCAGTATGAACTCATATGCAGGATATTTACTTTATATACTTTGGGTTATAATCCAATATTACATTTTTAATTTTATTGCTTATATTGTTCCACTTTTGGCCATCGGGAGCCCTTTCTGTTGACTTTTGTGGCACTTTGATGCACCCCCATTATTGTGTTTTTTGAGCACTTCCTTACTTCCTGGCACCAGAAGATGATCCAGGATTATCTGGGAATGTTGTCAAACCTTTCTCTAGGATGTGGTATCAGCATTAACTTAGGATACATGCTTTTCATGCGCTGATTTATTTCTAAGATTCTCTAAAGTCAGGGAAATAATGATCTAGTTTCTGTGTTGTTCAAGGCTAAAATAAAGTGGTAAGAGTTTTGTTGTCTTAATGTATTCTAAATGAAACACAGTACTTATCTGTTAGATGTCTGACAAGTGTGGTAATGGAAGCTTACTAAGTAGAAATCTACAATTGACATGACTCCAGTGTATCCATGTAAACTATTTTGGGAATAAATGTTCTTATTATGAATATAAAGTGCACTAACAAAGCAAATCGACAAAGAAATAAGTTTTGCAGGTGGTTTCATCCGTAAGATATTTATTATGTTATTCCTGCCTCTCCTCCACCTTTGCAAACTGGGGTCTCAGAATTTAACAGTGCTTGAGGGATCTCTTGAGGGGAGAGGGTTGAAGCTTGCAGTCAAGGACACTGCTATTAATCAGGTCAGGCTTGGTTCAATCCCACATCATCTTGAACTACAGCAGCCTAAGAGGAGGATGGTTGGTTGAGCTTTCAGAATCTCTGGTACAATTAAATAAAACAAGAATAACAACAAAAAATTTAAAAAATTAAATTTATCAATTTTATCTTTTTAGACACAATGTCCAATAAAAAAGTTACTGATTCATTTAATTTGTAAATTAAGTAACATTTATAAATTATAAATATTATTAATTCACTTAATTTTAGACCAGGATTACCGGATTTTTATATCATAAACTTTATGAGCCGGCTTGCCTTAAAAACTATTCATTGATTAAAACACACATTAAGCATACCATTCAAACACTTAGCATCTAATGCCTTATAGAGTTACATTTTGATATATATGTCTTATATCCTCTAAATAAAGACTGCTTTAGAGTCAGGTACGAAGTCAGTCCCCACAAGCTATGTGACCTACTCTAACCCCTTAAAGCTTCAGACTCCTATTCAATACACTGTGGATAACAGTAACCACCTCACAAAAGTGTTCTCAGGATTAAATGAGATAATATGAAGTAAAAAGTTTAGCACATTACATCTATCTCATGGAAATAACTCGGTGTTTTTTTGTTTGTTTCATTTAAAGCTGGCTTCATGCATGTGTGACCTGGGCAGTTGAGGATGGCCCCTTGCACTCAGAAGGGCTCTTAGATGATACAATGCTCTGCTGTTGCTGTCTTGAAATTCTTAATAAATTTTTAACAAAGAGTCTTGTATTTTCATTTTGCACTGAGGTCTATAAATTATATACTTGGTCCTGCATTCACCCAAATAAACTGTAAGCCATTTGAAGTCAGGGATGCCTCAGACATCCTTATACCCTTAATGTATTCCACAATAAGTAGCTCAGTGTTTCGAAAGTGGAAGGCACCAATTCATATTTACTGAAAATGGTAGCTATGTTGTGGTTTGTTTAAGACAGTTGATACAGAGTTTCACTGTTAGATATTGAACACCTGCGTGGGAGCCGTATACAATTATTTCATACCTCTGAATCCACTGGCTTTAATTACTGGTAAAAAAGTTAAATAAAAGTTATGTTATGACCTTTATATCAACCACAGTGCTGTTATGGATATCTAACATAATACCATGATCTTAATAAAAAGCATATATATCTGTTTTCAAGAAGCCAAAACTCTATAAAGTTCATGTTCAAGGTGAACATTTCTATAAATCCAAGAGGCATTACTGTTGCCATCTGGGGTATGCTGGCTGAGATATATCAAGGCCTCATTCACAACCTGCCTGATGTCGTGCCATAATAAAAAGCAGGACTGGTCAGTGTACTGGTGCTCATTCAGCCGAAATGTCCAGTCATGGGTCTCTGATAAATTGTCTTGGTTCCTGCTGATTTCTGCATGGGGGAAGAGCATGGGAACCATGGCAACAGTGATGCAGGGGGGTGACCTAAAGGATGTACCAAGAACATATACCAATCAAGGCCTCAGAGTCCCAGATCAATCTGTGGTAATTAATTTTTCATATCTGATATAATATGCATATCCTTATAGCAGATTCATGGAGCCCTGGTGGCACAATGATTAAGCACTAGGCTACTAACCTAAAGGTTGGAGGTTCATACCCATGCAGTGACTCAGAAGCAGAAAGACCTGGTGATCTGCTCCCATGGATTATAACCAAGAAAACTCTATGGGGCAGTTCTACTCTGTCACATGGGTTTGCTTTGAGTCAGAATCGACTCAGTGGCACCCAGCAACAGTAGTAGATTCAGACCTTCTTTCTTAGATTCCATTCTTTCAAAAACGTGATCCTCCTTGTTCTGCGTTGGGCATATACTATAGGTCAAGAGTCTGTTTTTTGGTTGTACTTTACCAGGGGCTTGGAATGTTGAGTGAAGAAAATCCATTTAAAAAGATAATCAACATGTATGCTACTGTTACTGGAACTTACTCTCTGAAGTAGGTTACCTCAGCTGTTTATGGAGCAGGGATGATGGTGCTCCAGGATGATCCATTCAACGAGCCAGAGGGTCTTATACTAAACTGAGGCTATAACTAATCTAATGCCTCAAGCAGCTATCTCATATGTACTTTAAGTAAGACACCAAGGGCACTTTATAGCAACATGAACCAGCACCCACACAGGAAAGATAGCACAGAGGGCATCTCCTAATGCAAAGAGTCAGTATATAAATAAGATATACACACATATACATGTGTATATTTTGTATAAAACATATTTCCAAGTCTCTATGTATATACATATACACATACTTTTAAAATTTAATTTACCATATTTTTTTAAATCAGTTACCTTTTCTCTCCTAGGTGTTGAGTAAAGCTGAATAAAATCAGCATTCTTTACCATCTGCCAGGGTACAAATCAATACCTGTTTTAGGAATAGAAGCTGGTTCTAAGCCTGGCACATAAAACCATTACCAAAACACATTTCAGTTCTTTGGCATCATGGCTCAAGGACAGACTGTGCCTGCTGATCCTCCACCAAATAATTTGACTGCAGTTGATTGATTCTGTTTAAGGTTAACAAACCAATCTACCACTGTAGGACAGAAAAATACAATTGCCTGAAATCTCATAAGGCAGCTTTCCCTGAGATGTGACTACAAAGGAGCAGCAGCCCCTGTATTTGCATTAACAAACTGCCCAAAGCAATTCTGCATCATATCCCTGCACATCTCCGGCAGATGTATTTTATGCCACTTTAGAATGTGAACAAGTTGATTTACATATTAATGGGAAACAAATGAAACTAATCAATTAGGCAGGTAAGGCTCCACTTTGGGGGACAAATATTTTAAATATGGTTAAGTGGAAATCCAGAGCAATCTAAAGATAAATAGACTTTGTATTCATTTTCTCTTAACCTGGGCTGAATTGGTGAGAAATTAATTGATTCTTGACAACTTTAATGAGTCTTTATTAACTGTATAATTGAAAAGAAAAATCCATGGATGTAACAAGCATCTTAATTTCTTTGACCAATGTGACTGACTGTCTGAATCAGGTCTACTTTGAGATGTCCCCACAATGTGCTGTGTCTATCTCCCCACAAATAAATTAATCTCTAGTCACTTTTGGTGAGGGCAAACCTCTCTGGTCCATATTTCCTCTGTTTGTTTGCCTGCTTGGGTATCTAGGGGCAACACTGGGAGTAGAATGAGCACTGGGTAGATGTTTCTAGCTCCATTTGTATCAGGAATTTTCCCTGCGACTTTTTTTTAATCACATAATTTTTCAGTAATTATTTGTCAGTTATCCTTTCTTGGCTTCCATTTTCTCATCTGGAAAATGATGACGATTAACTCTAAATTCCCGTTGAACTCTAAATTATATGTTTCTAAAGGCAAATTACATGGTGACTTTTTTATTTTAATGACCCACTCAGTAATCTTCATCCTGTCATCTAACCCAAAATAAAGTCTTTTTTCAGTAAAGTAAATGCTAGCCAAATTCCTGTGAAATGTCCAACTGGAATTTTCTAACATTCTTCTCATTCATAGTCTAGATCAGTTATTTTCAAAATGTGGTTCTTAGATTAGCAGTTTCAAGTTCACTAGGGAACTTTCTAGAATTGCAATTTCTTAGGCCCCATTCCAGACATACTGAATCAGAAATTCTGGGGCAGAAGCCCAACAATCAGTGTTTCAACAAGCCCTCCTGGATTCTGATAATGCTAAAGTTGAGGTCCACTGGTATAGATAAATATTTCCTCTGTTTCACATCTTTATCACTTGGAAAATGAAAACATGCTTTGCTTTGGGAGAGGCTATAGCACAGTAGGTGACCATTATCCATGAACCAAGACTTGTCAACTAGTTTTTTTGTGTAGGTCTTTGTTCATACGCACAGAACACACACCCTCATGGTTCCTTCTTTCATCTCTGCGATATTAAGAGGGTAAGTGATTTTACAAGGTTACATGGCCAGTAAGTGCAAGAACTAGGATATGAAATCATTACTGAACGTTAGTACCTCAGTCTTCAATTACATTTCCATCCAAATTGTAGGGAAAAAACAAAACAAAACAAAAAAGAATAGCCAGATGACTTTTTAAAAACTGTTTTCCTCAAAATAGAGAAAAAAGTGAGCCTGGAATTTAAAAAAAAGCATATCTGAGAGGAACATAATTAGAGTTTCATGCTCCTGTGCAACAGTGCTTTTGTTTGTAAAACTGATGTCTAAATTTATAAGGATGATTGATAGTAACACAATTCATAAGAAACTCATTTTACTATAAGGCATCATACAAATGCAAATTTTC
>NW_004444372.1:197341-199711 GCF_000243295.1 Trichechus manatus latirostris | reverse complement strand
GCGGCTTTACTCTGTGTAGAAGACAGAAGTGCTATAAATCGATCCCAAGGCCCACATCTCATGATTCACATGATGTTTTTTCAGTCCTAGGAAATGCACGCAGGCAATTTAGATGAAAGATGAAGGCTAAGGCTCCAAGGGCCTGCTGTTCAACTCAAAGCATTACTTACGCTAAAGATCTTCACATTCCAAAGGTTGAAAGAGCATGGTGAACACAATTCAGTTGGTTTCATTAGCAGGAAAAGCAGTATGGAATCTCTGTGTTACTGAGCTAAAAGGTTAATAGCTTTGTTGAAAACAATGGTGTTTTCAAATTATATGAATGATTTAACTTAAACAAGGTAACTTTATAACCCTCTTAAAATACTTAAATGTAATGAATTAAAAGTAAACATACCAAATTATATAAGTATTTGGCATTTGAAAGATTTTTCAACCAACTGTCCTTAAGTTTTAAACTCAAGTAAAAAAAAAAATGATTCTTTCCAACTCAGACTGTTAGGCTTCAATAAGAACTAACTTCTCAAAATAAAGTTTAGAGTAAAATTACTTGTCAATGTGTATGACAAATAACAGTTAATTCAGAAGCTCATTCTCATTCAGCAGATAGATTTCAGAAGGATACCATTTATTCCTACATTTCTGTGAGCACATCCACCTTTATTGTGTTTCATAATCTATTTTATTTTCTATATAAATACATTTCAAGTACCTGGTGTAATTGGAACTATCTTTAGGCTCCCATTTAGTTGCTCCACCAAGAGTTTTCAACATTTGCCTTGTTCTCAAAACTTGTCAGAGCAATTTACAATATTCAAGGAAGATATACAGTAAAGCCAACATAAATAAAAGGGAGAACAAAGGTCTCAGATAATGTCAGCTGAGCCATCTGTTTAGTAAAACAGGTAAAGACTTCCATTGTAGAATAATATAAACACATACTGCATAAAATAAAAAATATCTTATAATGTGAATCTATGGAAAAGCATTCTCTAAATGGGAAAAAGTATATTTTAAATGCTATGTTTTATATTATGAATGGCATATCCATGCATTAAGCCCATCTATTACTTGGTTAATACCAATTAGAGCATAATGATCTTCACTTTGGTATGACAAGCTGTATTTGAGTGATGTTTATTATCTCGCTGGTGTCATCAATACCGACTATGATAACAAATAGAAAAAGGTGATCAATAATAACTAACAAAAATTGTCAACTTACTAAGCGGTTTTGTTTCAAATATCGATCCCTAAGTTAAAAGCAAATCAGAATATTTTCTCAAAGAAACACCTTTTATAGATGGCAGTTGAGTTCCCAGATCAGTTGACCAAATCCTATGTAAATCACAAAATAACTCAGCCAAAATACACACAATAGAGCCCCAATGCATTTGAATGACAGTGCTGTACTTCAGAACTCCAAGCTCAACTTAATTAAACATATTTATACAATTTTATGTAGAATACTCGCCTTCTATGTGGGAAACCAAGTTTGATTCCCAGCCAGTGCACCTCATCCACAATCACCAGTCATCTATCAGCATGTTGCTATGATGCTGAACAGGTATCAGCAGAGCTCCAGGCTAAGACAGAATAGGAGAAAAGGCCTGGCAATCTACTTCCAAAAATCAGTCAATAAAAACCCTGTGGATCACAGCGGTTCAATCCACAACCAATAATGGAGATGGTACAAGACATGCCAGCATTGCATTCCATTGTGCATGGGGTTGTCACGAGTCGGTGGCTGACTAAACAGCAGGTAACAACAACAACATCATGCACAAAGCACACTTCTGAAGAAAAAGAACACCCTTTCTAACTTGTATCAGTGGAAACCTGTGTATTGTTTTCCAAGCTGTTAGGTGCCATCAAGTTTGTTCCTGCTCATAGTGATCCCATGCACAACCGAATGAAATGCGGCCTGGTTCTGCACCATCCTCACAATCATTGTTATGTCTGAGCTCATTGTTGCAGCCACTGTGTCAATTCATCTCATACAGAGTCTTCTCTTTTTCACTGATCCTCTACCTAAGTATAGTCCCTACTGATTATATGAGCAAAGCATGTGAGCAAAAGTCTCACCATCCTTGCTTTCAAGGAGCACTCTGGCTGTACTTCTTCCAAGACAGACTTGTTCATTCTTCTGGCAGTCCGTGGTATATTCAATATTCTTTGCCAACACTATAATTCAAAAGTATCAACTCTTCTTCCATCTTCCTTATTCATTGTCCGGCTTTCACATGCATATGAAGTGATTGAAAATACCATAGTTTGGGTCAGGAGCACCTTAATCCTCAAAGTGACATCTTTGTATTTCAACGCTTTAAAGAGGTCTTTTGCAGCAGATCTGCCCAATGCAATGCTTCC
>NW_004444372.1:184018-190210 GCF_000243295.1 Trichechus manatus latirostris | reverse complement strand
TCAGTTTTCTCACTCCATTTGGTGCTTGGCTGAGTTCTTTATCTCTTCATTTGATGTTTTAGGGTTTCAGGATTGTTGTATTCTCTGTTTGGTTTGGTTTTTTTGATCTTTGCTGTGGAGGGATGGCGTGGTCCTTCTGCCTAGAGCGCCATTTTGCCGGAACTCGTGTTTGGTAATTTTTGCATTCTGTTGGAACACCTTTGTTTGCAGTGGGTACAAATATGGATCTCGTCCAGTCGCTTGGCCAGGTATCTGTCTTCCAAATATCTTGGCATAGATGAGTGAGCACTTCCAGGGCTGCATCCATTTGTGAAACATCTCAGTTTGTATTCTATCAATTCCAGGATCTTTGCTTTTTGCCAGGGCCTTCAGTGCATCTTGGACCTCTTCCTTCAGTGTCATTGGTTCTTGATCATATGCTACGTCCTGAAATGGCTGAACATCGACCAATTCTTTTTGGTACAGTGACTGTGTGTATTCCTTCCATCTTTTTTTAATGCTTCATGAGTTGTTAATATTTTCCCCATAGAATCCCTCAGTCTTGCAACTCGAGGCTTGAAATCTTTCTTTAGTTCTTTCAGCTTGAGAAATGCTGAGTATGTTCCCCCTTTTTCTTTTTTTTTATCTCCAGGCCTTTTCACATTTCATTGTAATACTTTACTTTGTATTCTTGAGCTGCCCTTTGAAATATTTTGTTCAGCTCTTTTACTCCATCATTTCTTTCTTTGACTTTAGCTACTCAATGTTCAAGAGCAAGTTTCAGAGTTTCTTCTGACATCCATTTTGGTCTTTTATTTCTTTCCTGTCTTTTTGATGATCTCTTGCTTTCTTCATGTATGATGTCCTTGATGTCATTCCACAATTAGTGTTCAATGTCTCAAATCTATTCTTGAGATACTCAGGATCATACTTTGGCTCTCATGAACTTGTTCTAATTTTCTTCAACTTCATCTTGAACTTGCATATAGGTCTGTTCTGCAGTTGGTTCCTGGCCTTGTTCTGATTGTTGATATTGAGCTTTTCCATTGTCTCTTTCCACAGATGTAGCTGATTTGATTTCTTTTTTTTCCATCTGGCGAGGCCCATGTGTATAGTCACCGTTTACATTGCTGAAAAAAGGTATTTGCAATGAAGAAGATGTTGGTCTTACAAAATTCTATCATGTGATCGCCGGTGTCGTTTCTATCAGCAAGACCATTTTTTCCAACTACCAGTCATTCTTCTTTGTTCCCAAATTTTGTGTTCCAATCACTAACAATTATCAATGCATCCTGATTGCATATTCTGTCAATTTCAGGCTGCAGAAGTTGCTGAAAATCTCAATTTCTTCATCTTTGGTCTTAGCGGTTGGTGCGTAAATTTGAATAATAGTCGTATTAACTGGTCTTACTTGTAGGCATATGGATATTATCCTATCACTGACAGCGTTATACTTCAGGATAGATCTTGAAATATCCTTTTTGATGATGAATGCACTGACATTCCTGTTCAATTTGTCATTCTTGGCAGAGTAGACCATATGATTGACTGATTCAAAATGGCCAATACCAGTCCATTTCAGCTCACTAATGCCTAGGTTATCGATCTTTATGTGTTCCATTTCATTTTTGATGACTTCCAATTTTCCTAGATTCATACTTTGTACATTCCACGTTCTGATGATTAATGGATGTTTGCAGCTCTTTCTTTTCATTTAGAGTTGCGCCCCATCAGCAAATGAAGGTCCTGAAAGCTTGACTCCGTCCATGACATTAAGGTCGATTGTACTTTGAGGAGGCAGCTTTTCCCTAGTTTTATTCTGAGTGCCTTCTGACCTGAGGGGCGCATCTTCCAGCACTATATCAGACAATATTCTGCTGCTTTTCATAAAGTTTTCATTGGCCAGTTTTTTCAGAAGTAGACTGCCAGGTCGTCTTCCTAGTCTATCTTAGTCTGGAAGCTCCACTGAAACCTGTCCACCGAGGGTGACTCTACTGTTATTTGAAATACTGGTGGCAAAGTTTTCAGTATCACAGCAATACTCAAGCCACCACAGTAAGACAAATTAACAGAAACGTGGTGAAAGAGGCCAAAATCCTTTCTCAGCTTCTTTTAAATGATGATTCTTATTCTTGTGTTACGTTTTCTACACATTTCAGTGAAAACCTTAATTAACCCATTTCTACCAAGTTCCATTGCTGCCATTCTAGTTCAAACCACCACCGTATCTAAACAGGACCACTGCAAGTGTTCCTTGTCTGGCCTTCCAGCTGCCACTCATGTCCAACCTCCAGTCTACACTCCTTGCAACTATCAGAGATCTTTTAAAAACACACATCAAATCTTTTCATTCTTCTGCTCATAGCCCTTCTCCAATGATTTCTTATCACTTTTAGATACAAATTCAAAGTCCGTACTCAAAAGGCCTTTGTGAGCTGGTCCTTGGCTTCCTCTCTGATCTAATTAATATTCCTCTTCCTATCCCTCATTCTACTCTACTCCTCTTTCACTCCTTTGTTCTCATTCCTGACCTTCATTCCTCCCGGATCCCTTTGCTACTCCTGGAACACATCAAGCAAGCTCTCTCCTTAGGTTCTTCATACACGCTGTTCTTTCTGTAGGGAATATTCACCCTCTCCAAATGACATGGCTACCCTCCTTTCATTCAGATATCTGCTTGTCTTAGATATCTAGTGGTGCCATAACAGAAATACCACAAGTGGATGGCTTTACCAAACAGAAATTTATTCTCTCATAGTCTCAGAGGTTAGAAGTCCAAATTTAGGGCCCCAGCTCCTGGAGAAGACTTTCTCTGTCTGTCGTTTCTGGGGGAAGGTCCTTGTCATCAGTCTTCCCTTACCTAGGAGCTTCTCAGCACAGGGGCCCTGGATCCAAAGGATGAGCTCTGCTTCCAGTGCTTCTCTCTTGGTGGCATGAGGTCCCTCTTCTCTCTTCTAGATTCTCTCTTTTATCTCTCAAAAGTGATTGACTAAAGATACAACCTAATCCTGAAGATTTAGTCCTGCCTCATTAACATAACTGCTTCTAATTCTGCCTCATTAACATTATAGAGGTTACGATTTATAACACATAGGATAATCACATCAGATCAGAAAATGGTGGACAACTACATAATAGTGGGAATCATGGCCTAGCCAAGTTGACACACATTTTGGGGAGACACAATTCAATCCAAAACTCTGCTCAAATATAATCTCCTCAGAGACTTTTCTGACTACCTTGTCTAAGATTACATCTTCAACCTCCTCACTATCGTTACTCTTCATGCCTTTATTTTCCTTTATAATACTTAATTGCATTAATTATATTACATAGTTATTTTTTATTGTATCTTTTCCCCATAGAATTTGAGCTCTATGAGAGGATGAACTCCATCTCTATTGTTTGCTATTGTATGCCCAGCATCCATATTATGGACTGATGCAGAGTAGGACTTCAAAATTACACTTGTGGAATGGATGAATAAATCTGTAGTCAGAATGAGTTGTCTGCAAGTTCTATGAGTCCCAGAAAACTCTAGAATTTTTTTGGTTCATTGATTAAAACAGCAAGACCAATTAGCTTCACAACAGATGGCAAACCTAAAGCCAAGCAGCCATCTTGCTAATTCTGGCATCTGTCACAAGATGAATTAGACAGGATTGTGAATAGATCAGCTAAGATTCAGCAGCACTATGGGAAACACACTTCAAACCCTTTTCCTTCTACCGGTTGGATTTTCATTACGTCTAAGAAAGAAGCACCCCTTAAGAATCCAAAGGACAGGGAGTAAATCAATTTTAATTCTGTTCTGTTAGGGATTTGAAATAAAATATCATCCTATATTTTATATATAATTTGAAAAATTCATATCAATACACCACATACTATAATTTGGCAATTTTCTTCTTCTGAGATTACTGTTTTAAATCAAACATATTATGAGGTGCTTGATACATCAAATGTAGTGAATACAAATGTTTGATAGAATGCTTTCAAAAGAAAAAAGAAATACACTTCTTTTTCCCCCCATAGTACTGATGATGCCTGCCAAGAAGTTCAGAAATAAATGCCACACAATATTATCATAATAATTATCTCATCCTTGTTATGAAACAATAATAAAGCTGAAGTTTCTTCTTGGAAAGTGGTAGAACCAAATAACCTGTTAGAAACATTTAAGCAAGCACTTTGGTGATTTTGGTGTACAATGATACTAGATGATTGGTTAGAATGATTTCATGAATTCACCAATTTTGTTGGTGTCATAGAGACACAGCCAGACTCAAACAAAGTATGTTTTTATTGAAGTAAGAGCTCTCTTATTCACAATACAGGAAATTAAATGATCATTTCTTGTCAAACAAAAAGTAAGTTGTTTTAAGGAAAAAGAATTCTTCTGACATCTAGTCAAACTTTATTCTTTCAGGAAATAAGCAATTCTTTGACAGAAAAATATGTTATTACCAGAGGATATATATTTCTCTGTTATATTTTGCTAGCTTTCTATTTTCTTGGCATATAAGGAACAGATGGAAATAAAGCTGATCCAATGAAATAATTTCTTTTACATCCCAGCAATAAAGAAAACTAAATTTCAATGAGATAATCTAACCAAATTTACCACATATATGTATATGCATATTGAAAACTTTATAGGAAGTGTAAAACCATGGAGAAATCATGGTGAATATTAAAATAATATTTACCTTTTCATTTCCTTTCAGACAACTTTATGGTTATTTGTATTCTTCTCTAAATTCTCATTTTTTTTTCCTAAATATGAATGCAACAAGCTATACTACTTGCTCCAAAATGAAGTTTAGTTTTTTTAGAGAGTTTTTCCTACTCTGAATAAATTATACTCACTTGGGCTGGATCTAATTATACCATTTTTTTTAAAAGGCATATAAATACTCTCAGATTTCTGGTTGGTAAAATAACCTTTTCCAATGCACTCTATGGCTATGTTTAACTCATGCCACCTATATCATACAGATTTTTAAACACAACCATTATATAATAAAATTATTTGCTGTCAAACCAAACTACAGCACCAAATAATAGTGTCTCAGTACAAGTAAATATTCCGGTGTGACATTTGGGAGCAATTAATTTGACTCCAATTGAATATTTAACTCACCTTGGATCATAATCATAGTGTCAAGCTCATGGCAATTTAAAAAATGGAAGCTATTCACATGAGTGGAACCCTTTGTTGATGCCAATCATCAGCCAACCCTTAAGAATATAAGGAACTAAGCAAGAAAAGTATGGCAAATCTCACATAGAGACAACCAATAGAATTTATTGGTGGACAGCTTGCATGGAGTGTGCAAGCTTTCCTCTGATCTGGAAAAGATACATATATATAATGTACTTAAATAATATGTTAATGATACTAAAGAGAGTATCTCAGTTAGATCTCTGCGTGTGGTTCTCCCAGACAACTAGCAGAAACAAACACTAGAATCCATGAAAAACTAAAAACTCAGGGAAAGAGGGGGGAAGACATTGGAGATAATGCATGATACATTTAGATACTTTGGGGACTAGATCCAGGAGAAGAGCTATGTCCTGGCACACAACTTTTCCAATTCAACCTCCCTTAGATAGGCCTCGAAAATTCCTATGGTCACGCCATTGCTAGCTGACCAGAAGGGCAATGCGACTGAAGGGAAGAGGAAGAGGAAAGAGATAGCAGTCTTAACTGACCGCTGTTAAATTATCTTCTGCAAATTCTACAAAAACGTATAAACATGTGAACACGCTTGTAGGGTCCTGTCACGGGTTCATGCAAGAATGGATCCCTGAATCTTAAGCTATATTAACATCATAGTGCATCTGCCACAGTCAATGGAACATAATACTAATATAGATAAATCGCACAAAACAATGGAGGGAGAAAGTAAAATTAAGGCCATTTCTTTCATTCTTTATTTCTAAGAATTTGATACTGTATCTTTAAAACCCTATACACATTTTGGCCAAAAACTGTTTGCCACCTCTCTATATATTACCACCAAAGGCAAAAGCATCTCTCTCTTCCTGTGTGTGTGTGTGTGTGTGTGTGTGTGTGTGTGTGTGTATGAATGGCTGAACAGACATAGGAAATCATTCAGTTATTAGCTCTGAGTAAATTGTGCAACCTTCTGAACAACTTGAGATACTTAAGACTAATTACTAAATTATTTAAACATGTATAACTATCCT
>NW_004444372.1:181694-183271 GCF_000243295.1 Trichechus manatus latirostris | reverse complement strand
AAGGCAAGTGAAGATGGAGAAGAAAGATGGGGAAAATTTTAGAAAATATGGAAATTAAAATAAGGCTAAACTTCAAAAATTCTATGCAAAAAAAAAAAAAAAAAGAATAATACCAGGGACCTGAAGAATGAGAAAAAACATTTTTACCTGTGGCCTCTAACACTGTAATGAGATTATAAATCTAAAAGTAAACAGGCTTCTCTGTAGCTTTTGGTTAACACTGCATTCATAGTACTCTAAATAGTAAAGCAATCCTTAATGATCTTTGTTCACAAAAGTTTCAGGAAAGACCTTAAGGTCCTTAACAATGGAAGGTCTCTGAGTCTGTGGCACAAAGTTTCCTTGTTTTTCTCCTGCCTTTCAAACTGCTTATTTTCTTTCTGTGATTCTCTTCCTTCATGCACTTTTTCTATGGTGATGTTCCTTGAGGCTTCACGCCTGGAGGTACTGCCTTCTGTTTCTGTATACTCTCCTTCATAAACCCACCCCTCCACTCGTATTATCATTGTACAAATGCTGCTGACCTCCACAATCCTATCCCCAGGCCTACTTTCTCTGAGCTTCCAACTTTTATTTCTCAACTTCACTGGCTACTTCCAGTTGACTATCCCATAGGAACTAGAAGCTCAGCATTTCTAAAACTGCATTTATCCTCCTTCCACATTCCTTTCTTCTATTTTTGTTCTCCTGGTTAATAATATCATGAACTACCCAGTCACCTAAGCTAAAAAACAAGAAAAAATAAAAACCCAGGAGCGTTCTAGAATTCTCTCTCTGTCTCACTTTTCTCACTCTACCTTCAAGGTTAGGGGTAATATAAAGTAGTGGTCAAGTGCTTGGTTCAAAGCCTGACCATGCTACTTACTAGTTGTGACTTTGGATAGGTACTTAACCTCTCTGCCTGCCTCTGTCTTGTAAGTTGTTAAGATGATTAACTGGCTAATAAACATTCAGTTCTTAGAGCATTGCCTGGTACTTAGTAAGTGCTCAATAATTTATTGTTGCTCACCTCCATGACTTCATACATTCTGTTTCCTCTGCTTAGAATGTCCTTTCTAGGATTTTGTTATAATTTAGATGCCAGCCTGATCTTATAGAGCAAGAAGCATCTGGGATGATGTCTTGCTGATAGATGGGCTTCTGATTGTAACAACTGTCCTATGAGTTATAAGTAATAAATCTCCTCTAATTTAAGGGACAGGTGATTTAGACCGTTACTTTAGGTAAATCAGTGAAGAGAAAAGTGAATGCACTTCCTCTGAAGTGGAGGGAATAGGTCACATACCAAAACCAACACTTAACACCTTAGCAGGTGATTCTCTAGGCCTGGTATAATTTGTCTATGAGTTGATCTCCTCAATAAAAGAAGATCACTTGAAGGACAGAAAAGCACATCTTAGCCGTCTTCATATCCTCAACAGCTAAGAAGTTCTTTGTCTATAGTAGGTAAGTCCTTAATATCTATAGAAGGAAAGAAAGAAGAAGATAAAAGAAGGGAAGGAAAGCAGGAAGATGGGAGAAAGGACATGAAAAAGAGTGGCATACATATACTTATATAGGTATGAATAGATGTTTCT
>NW_004444372.1:180367-181535 GCF_000243295.1 Trichechus manatus latirostris | reverse complement strand
TATATATGTATGTATATATACTTTTTTTTTTTAAGTAATAGCGGTAGTTGCTCTGCCTTGGGTTGCATGGTGGATTTGAGGAAGAGCCTGTTTAGTGCTGAGGGCTGTGGCTATGGGCAAGGTCCAGCATAAAGAGTCCAGTCAAGCTTTGATCATAGGCAGCAATAGAGGCAATGAGTGCATG
Source organism: Trichechus manatus latirostris (assembly GCF_000243295.1). NCBI lineage: Eukaryota > Metazoa > Chordata > Mammalia > Sirenia > Trichechidae > Trichechus > Trichechus manatus. Next base: position 181,351 of record NW_004444372.1, on the reverse strand, counting down.
TGTTCAAGAAGCCATCATAACTGATGCTAAAGAACCAAAACACTGGGAGTAGAGGTGGATGAAGTGGGGGTTGGGGTTGTTGAAAGCCCAGCAAGCCAATGAGTCAGGGAAAAATCCTGGCCAGAGATTGCTCCAAAGAGAGAACAGAAGCCCATGAGCCCCTTTATGTGCCAACAGCCTGGGTCTCTTTGTACCAAAGAAGTGCTTGTTCAGGTTTAAAGAGTACCCTTGTTAACTTTAGTCTGGTTCCTTTATTCAAACCAAACCTACTACCATTGAGTCAAGTCCAACTCCTAGTGACCCAGTAGGACAGAGTAGAGTTGCCCCATAGGGTTTCCAAGGCTATAAATCTTTATGGAAGCCAACTGACCCATCTTTCTCCTGTGGAGCAGCTGGTGGGTTCGAACTACTGACCTTTTAATTAGAAGCTGAGTGCTTTAACCACTGTGCCACCAGGGCTCCTTGGTTCCCTTATGCCAGATGCTAAATTTTTCTTCACCTGGGTGTGGGATGGGGAGAGAATGGGGATTTACTAGAGAATAGCATATTCTCTAAGGAGCCCTGGTGGTGCAGTGGTTAAAGTGCTGGGCTGCCAATTGAAAGGTTGGCCATTCGAACCCACCAGCTACTCTGCAGGAGAAAGTTGTGGGAGTCTGCTTCCTTAAATATTTACAGCCTTGGAAACCCAGTAGGGCAGTTCTACTCTGTGCTATAGGGTCGCTATGAGTCGGAATTGACTCAATGGCCTCAATGGCAACAGGTTAGGTTTTGGCTTATTTGGTATCATATTCTTTCAATGCTTGGTAGAGATTATCATCCTGAGGACTGTATGTTTAAATTTGCCTTAGACTTTGTTTCTTGGGTCTCGCACATCTTTTCCCACCTTGGATTGAAATCTGTGTAGTGAGTCCTCTGTAAGTCGTAACAACTTTTGTTAACAAATTCTAATAATTTCTCCAAACTTACTACTTTGAAAGGCATTAT
>NW_004444372.1:178109-179762 GCF_000243295.1 Trichechus manatus latirostris | reverse complement strand
TCAAGATTAAGATTTGACAATGAAGTAAATAAAGTTTAATTCTGCTACCAGATAGAATTCCCTTTTTCCCCTTGGCTTCCTGAACACTCAGAGACGTAAGTATAGTCAACTACTATTCTATCCTAAGTATTCCTTAACTGAAATGCTAGTCATAGGATGTATACAAGCCACTTCCAAGAGAAAGAGTGGTTTTTCTCCAACACTAAGCAGACAAAAACTGGACTATATCAGAAACCAGCTTCCAAGAGTGGGTGGGTGTAGGTCTGTAGTATAAAAAGATTCAGTATGTGGTGCACTTTTAAAGACACTGCAAGTGAATAAAATAAAATAACTGATTAAAGAAGAACTGGCCCAGAGGACTCTGTATAAAAACGACTATGAATATAAACACGGGCTTTGAACTGAAGTTAGAAAAATCTAAATCAATCTATCAGAGTATTTGTGCTTTCCTTTTAGGATTTTTCTCTAATCAGGAGTATTATCTTTCTTGTTGAACTTCTTTTTAAATCCTTTAAACTGTACAATAAGAAAGTGCCCACAATTTTCATCCAAAAGTTTCATTTTCTTGTTATCCTTTGAGACAATGATCTTATAGAGGCAGATGTGCTAATTATGGAGCTTTTAAAGATAAGCTAATGTTATAATGCTAGATCTTAAAGCCTTTGGATTCCCTTCTGAAAATCTCCTTCCAACCACCTCTCTCCCCATCAGTGCATACACATTCACATAGATGCACTGAGATTCACAGGAAAATATATTGTGTATTTTTTATAGCAGATTTTAAAATAGACACAGGTAGCAACTAAGCCCAATCTTGAATCAATCTAGTGGAAATTGACCCTTAATTCTTCACTTGGTGTCCATTATGCAATTAAACAAATTTACACATTGATATAAATGTAGAGAAGTCTTGTATAATAAATAGCAAAAAGGCAATAAGATACTATTTGATTAAGGCAAATGAGTAAAATTTATTATGTTCTTTGATTCTGTGAAATAATTCACAAATTTCAAATCCTCTTCCACAACCACTTATAAAACAGTCATACTTTCTCATTGATCTTGCAGGGAACAAATTTCAAGTTAGTAAAAACTGTGTTGGTTTTCTCTTGCTGCAAATTAACTATGGTAAGGCTCCAAGCCTTCTGACTTCCTAAACTGGGAAAACAGTTCATATGATTTATATGTTTATACTTATCCTCCATACATTTTCTAAATCTCATTTGAAATATTTCTTCTAGAAACAGCTAAACATAATTTTATAAAATGTCTCTGGTTCCTCAGAAGAAAGTTCTGTTCTTGAGGAAAGTAAAATCTTGACTTACATACCTTATTTAGAAAAAAAAATGTTTTTCTATTTAGCGTGTTTAATATCTTAGAATCTTTTTTGAGTTCATTTTCTTTGCCACATGCAAACATTTGCACCCTTGACCAATAATCTTGAAGAATTCTGTGGCCTATGTTTTAACAAGTCTCCTTGTATTACAAAGGGTTTCTACTTTCAAAAGTAACCCACCCTCCCAAGTTTGTAAAAGCTGGTTTTGTTTTTCTCTGCTTTTGTTTTCCTTATCTATTTTTATTTATTTTTAAAATTACTTGGTACCACTTGAATCATGTTCTACAATTACTGAAAACTTAGGATACCCCTAATGG
>NW_004444372.1:100360-177954 GCF_000243295.1 Trichechus manatus latirostris | reverse complement strand
GGACTGCCAAAAGAATGAACAAACCTGTCTTGGAAGAAGTACAGCCAGAATGCTCCTTAGAAGCGAGGATGGCGAGACTTTGCCTCCCGTATTTTGGACATGTTATCAGGAGGGACCGGTCTCTGGAGAAGGATATCATACTTGGTAAAGTAGAGGGAGAGTGAAAAAAGAGGGAGACCCTCAACGAGATGGATTGACACAGTGGCTGCAACAATGGGCTCAAGCATATCAACAATTGTGAGAACAGCGCAGGACCAGGCAGTGTTTCATTCTATTGTACATGGGGTTGCTATGACTTGGAACCTACTTGACGGCACCTGATGATCCAACAATACAATTGCTTGGAGCTGCTACAGACCCTATATAGTTTAGAAGACAAACATCAAAATTTGGGGATTTTGTGCTCTGTAAAAAACATGCCATAACATAGCTATGTAGAAGGTATAGTGTGGCTGTTGTGGTTAGTCGATTCTGACTCATGGAGATCCTGGTGTGCTGCAGAGTAGAACTGCTCCATAGGATTTTCTTAGCTGTAATTTTTATGGAAGCAGATTGTCAGGCCTTTTTTCTGCAGTGCCACTGGATGGATTCAAACTGCCAACCTTTAGGTTGGTAGATGAGTGCAAACCATTTGTACCACCTAAGGACCTTTCAGCATGGCTACAGGAGGAAGCAATGGACTCTGCCAGGTGGGGTGAGGATCTGCCAAAGCTTCTCAGATAGAGAGGTAGTTAAGCTGTATTTCTAAGAAAAGAGATGAAATTTGCCAGGCACATCAGGAGAAAGAAGAGGGAAGAGACTGCTTGGAAGCATGGAGACATGAAACAACGTGCCGGTTGAGTGGACAGCACAGTGCTCAGGACTAGCTTGGAACATGGCTAAGTGCTTTGGACATTACCCAGAAGGCAATGAAGAGCTACTCCTAAAGCATTAATTCCTTTCTTATCATTCTGTTTTATCTGTCTAAAGATTGCCTGTTTATTCTTCCACTTTTAGTATCGAATGTCAGTATAAACGGATTTCACTTATCAAGTTCCACAGTGCGTAACAAGTTAACACTTAATTAGCAAGATTGATTTTCTTTGTGCGTCTAACGCTACTGGGTGAATCTAAATATTTCACAAGTAGACAAAGGAAATTTTAAAAAGCGAATGGAAAGTGGGAAAGTGCAATATGCTTTACTCTAAGTGTGGTTCTTAAATTTTGGAGATCAGAATCCCCTGAGTCACTTGTTACACATACAGATTCCAGGGCTGCATCCAGATCCAGTGAAACACAGTCTCCACAGGAGGGGCCTGGAACCTGTGTGTTCAAGGTGACTTGACTGTCTAGGAAGCTGGGGAAATACCACTTTTCGGGGAGTATATTCCTTCAAATGAAGCCTAGAAAACATAGGGAGTTTTGTCAGCATATTGAGCTTATGCTAATAAAAGGTAATCAAACTGCTCATGAAGTCTCAGTAGTTATGTTTAATTGATGGTTTACTTACTTGTCCTTTTAAATGGACTGTAAACGTCTTATGGGCAGAGGATGTATCACTAGTATCCTAGCTCCTAACACCAATAAAGATTCAATAAACACTTATTCAACTATGAATGAATGACATTGCAACAACTTACACATTTTTAAAAATGGCTCTTCCTTCCCTCTTGTGTGTGTTTCCGGGTGTTCAACTTCAAAGCATAAAGGTAATCTAGTGAGCTAAGACTCAAGAATGTCATTTAATTAGGCTTCTACCTTGGTATAAATAGTTTACTTTAAATTCTTGGTAACGAAAACAAAATACATTATTTCATATCAATTAAATATAAAATAAAATATAATGTATTTGTGTGAAATAACTTGATCTGTCTTCTGTGTACCAGAGTAACAAAAATGGTTTTGCATTTCACATATATTGCGTTTCACACCAGAAACACAGGATCAATCAAACTGACACCTAAAATTAAAGATATTGAAATTTGATTGCCTTAATAAACATTATTCTTCATTAAGGAGGAGTTCCTAATTCGTGAATTTTCTTATATAGGCAGAAAGATATTAGAATAGGCAGAAGAGTGAAAACAACTTGATAAATATTTAAAATGTATCTTTGTATGACATAGAAATATTTGTTCAACAATTGACATTTAAAGGACAAAAGGTAGCAGGAGCCATATTTTCATTAACTTGACAATGTCAAAGAGACAGGCCATTTTCCTGTAAGTTAGAGCAGAATATCATGGCCATGAGGTGATTTTTCTTGTGGACCATCAGAATATCAGAGAAAAAATACTGAAAGCATTTATAAAATATTGCTAACCTATGAAACAAATGTTTCTATTTTCAAAACATTTTGTTTTAGAAGTCATTTTGTAGATTATAGCTGGAGAAGCAGGTGGAGAAAGTGCCATGAAGAAATCTTTCTACATTACCTCCACCTCTTTAGAGCTTTACATCAGGATCTTACTATTTGTTCCTTGTATAATAATTTCAGAAGACACTACTCATGATAGAGAACACAGAGGACCCATGGTGTGAATCTCTTCTGGCGATTTAATCACGAACATTTAAGAAGGCAGAATAATGAACACTGTCAGCCACCAGCTGCAAATACAATAGTCGTGAAATTTATTTTTGCAAATACACTTGCAATTTTATAACAGTGCAAATGAATACTAAGGAGAAACTATTCTGGGTACGTTTACTGAATTAGGTGCTGAGTTCCATAGAATGCAATTGCTGCTAGAGTTCTATCTTAACGCTCTCTTGAAAAGATGTGCATAAATAAAATTTAAGTGCCCTAGGGAATCTTTACATATAGGGAGAGCATACTCTAAGTCTCTTTGCAAAATAAAAATTTACTCTACTGGCAGAGAAAGGGACCTTTCTGTGTAATTTTTTCCTGCAAATTTCTGTGAATCTATAATTATTTCAAAATAAAAAGGTTTAAAACAATTTACATTTTACATGCCTAACTATGTGTCTTGCCCATAGTAGGTGCTCAATCAACATTTAATTTACAGTACATAAAGTGGATTTTTGGAAGGTTGGTTTTCTTAGGGAAGGGTGTGTTTATTTCATTTCATACCCGTTATAATATGGTAACCAGCTTGTATTCATTCAAAAAATTTAATGCATGTATACTATGCAGCAAGCCCCTTTCTAGCGCTGGGGATACAGCAAACTCCCTGCTCTCCTGGAATTTACATTATCATGAAGGGAGATAGATAATAAACAATAAGGAACTGCGGGGTATTAAGTGCTATGAGGAAGAATGAAGCAGGGTAAAGAAATGAAGAATGAGCAGAGATCTGGAGGAAATTATGTTGAAATCTGGGACAAGAGGCTGACTATATATCCCAATATACTAATTATTTTGAATTTGGAATCACCATTATTGTGACATACATATATATGTTTTTTAATATAAGAGAGATGGAGCCCTGAGATACTCTATAAACCTTGAACCGAAACTTCCGTGAAATTACCTTTTAGCTAAATAGCAGGTTAGCTCATGAAATATCACCCTTGAGTACTATGCTCTTTTAAATAATCATCCATATGAGACCAAATGGTCAACAATTACTCTAAAGCATAGATGAGAAGGTTGGGGGCAGTGTGACTATGTTAAACAGAATAGAACAGCTAAAACGGAAATAATGAGAATTTTGACACAATGTAAAGAATATAACCAAATTCACTGAACAATACATGTAGAAATTTGTTGAATGGGAACCTGTTTTGCTGTGTACACTTTCACCAAAAATACAATAAAATATTTTTAAATTTTTTTTTATTGTACATTAAATGAAGCTTTACAGAGCAAATTAGTTTCTCATTCAACAATTAATACACATATTGCTTTGTGACATTGGTTGCCAACCCCATGACAGGTCAACATTCTCTCTTTCTCAACCCTGGGTTCCCCGTTACCAGCTTTCCTGTCCCCTCCTACTTTCTAGTCCTTGCCCCTGAGCTGGTGTGTGCATTTAGTCTCGTTTTGTTTCATGGGCCTGTCTAATCTTTGGCTGAAGAGTGAACCTCAGGAGTGACTTCAGTATTGAGTTAAAAAGGTGTCTGGGGGCCATACTCTTGGGCTTTTTCCAGTCTCTGTCAGACCGGTAAGTCTGGTCTTTTTATTCTGTGAATAAGAATTTTATTCTACATTTATCTCCAGCTCTGTCCAGGACTCTCTATTGTGATCCTTGTCAGAGCAGTTGGTGGTGGTAACCGGGCACCATCTAGTTGTGCTGGACTCAGTCTGGTGGAGGCTGTGGAAGTTGTGGTCCGTTATTCCTTTGGTCTAATCTTTCCCTTGTAACTTTGGTCCTCATCATTTTCCCTTGCTCCAAACGAGGTGGGACCAGTAGAGTATCTTAGATGGTCGCTCATAATAAAATATTTTTAAAAAAGACATGACATGCTAGTTAGCTTGCACAGCATTTTTGTGTATTAATTTAGCAGAATTTACAACATTTTGAAATACTGAAAATAGTCATGGACTTCAATCTTCATGTATCAGAAACCTCAAGATTTGAATAAACGCTATAGTTCTTGAAAAAAAAAAAGAGAGATGGATTACATATAATGCTTGACATGTAGTTCACACTTAAGCATAATGGTTTAGAATTGTCACTATGGAGAATGGCAGGTGCTGTTCAAATCTCTGCAATTTACTACCCATAAGATATGGTCATGTAGTTTAACTTTTTTTAGCCTCAGTTCCTTATCTGTAAAATAGGGATGACAATACATCATGGGTTATCTTAAGGAATAAATGAGATAATGTATGTATAATGCCTAACACAAAATAAATGCTCAATGAGGTAGACTTGTTATCATTTAATAGTAACAAACAAATGTAAATAAGAACTCTGCCCCAATTGCCTTTGATAGCATTCATTCATTAAGATTTATTAAGCCCTAACGATGTGTCAGGAGCCCTGATGGCAGTTCAAATCCACCAGCTGCTCCTTGATAACCCATGGGGGCCGGTCTACTCTGTCCTATGGCAATGATTTTTGTTTTTTTTCCCAATATGTCAGGTACCATAATAAGTGATGGGAATACCAAAAAATTTAAGAAATATAAATGTATTGTCTATTGGCATGGGAGACAAACATTAAAAATTATTAATAATGTAATACAATAGTTGCCATAATAAAGAAAACAAAGTAAATCCACTCTATTTGGGGACCTGAGCGAACTTGTCACAGAGAAAGGGATACATAAAATTGAACCTTGTGGAATAAAAGTCCATCAGGTTAAAAAAAAAAATGAAGAAAGCAGAGCAGACAGAGCATAAAGTATAAAGTTACAGGGTGGCACGTTTAGAGAACTGCATGGCATTCTTTGACTATATCAAGTGGTACCACCTGCAAAGAAACAGGTGAAGCTGGAATAGCAGGGTGGAAGTAAATAATGGAGGCTCAAAGTTAAACATGTAAGGGTGGGTGCTACCTCCCCAGGAGATCAAGTAGAACCCAGCCAGCTGGGTGGGTCTGTGAGGAAGAAGAGAAGCCACTCTGTGGGAATGAGGTGGGGAAGGAATGGTCCTTTGATCTGTAGGATATTTCTTTTTAAAATATGTGTTCCTCAGGGTTTCATCCTTGGCCATCTTCTCTTTTCATTTGGTGCACTCTACCTTATTCACAGTATTACACAGATACTGTAACTATGATGACTCCACAATTCTATCTCCAACTCTGGATGAATCCAAGCTCTTAGTCTTGAGCTGCACAAATTATTCTTTAATGATCTCAAAGTGCGATCAATAAAATGAACCAGATCCAGGTTTCTGAAACAATAAAGTTTACATTTAACTTGCCTAACTATGTGTCTTGCCCATAGTAGGTGCTCAATAAACAGTAAATAATTGAATAGCAACCTAGTTCTAACTTATGCCTTTCTCATTTTGGTCTCTAAATGAATCAGGGAATAATACACAACATTTACCCAAACATTAACAAATGATAGATATCAACTTTACATTTTTGAAAAGAACATATAAATACTGGAAAAATATTAAAACTATTTCCATTTGAAGATGTATTTATTGGCAATGTAGCTGAGATGAATTATGGATATATCAGAATTACTTTTTTCTTCCAAGTGATAAGACCTCATTCAAATAACCCAAGTAATAGCAAGTAATTTTAAACAATAGGTATCCTTTTCCAGAAAAACTTGTAATGAAATGATTGGAATTTTGACATGATTTGGCCTTTACTGAAAGCAATTCACGTTACAAGGTGTCTCATAAAACTTATAATACTGAAAAAAAAATAATTAAAACATAAAGAGATGTCCAAAAGCTTATTTGACCTCAAAATACAGCACTCATTACTTCAATTAGAAATGAAAAATAGGGAATTATGGGGTTACATATTAAAAAAAATACTATTTCAAAGAAGAGTTTTTAAAAAAGTATATCATATTCCAGTACAATAGTTGACTTTCTTTTAAAAACTTTGGGTTAATATATTTCCAAAGTTGGATACGTTAAATGATTTTACCTTGGAAACTTCTTGCCAATATTGCACCATGGAAGAGTCACACACAAAATTTACCCAAAGCATTATTTCTTCATCTTCACTGTCTATTTGTAATGTTAATGATGAGACCAATTCGTCTCACCTGATTTTGTCATACAAAACCTAACAGTGAGATTTCCATTCTATACAGCCGTAGCAAGCATTTAAGCATTTAGAACAGTAAGCAAGTGTATGAATTCATTAATACAGAACAATAAATCAGACTAGGAGAGACTTCCTTATCATTAGCTCATGTTTTAAATGAAATAGGTTATACATAATTTAAAAGAGATCAAATTACCACATCATGATGTGTGTGTACAATGCTTTGCCACAAATACTCCATGATGTGTTTAACTATTTACCATAGAAAAAAATTAAGCATCAAATAATTAATAATATAACAGCATTCCAAAAAAGTTATTAAGAAAGTGTTAAGTAGATTTGAAGCTAGCAATTCAGGGATACATCACTTATTCACGTTAATTAGAGAAGGTCCATCTGAATTCATGAAAAATTTGACTTACAGTGCATTTGAATATACATGTGGTTTTACAACGTGATAATTCAAACTTGGAAATGTTACCAGAATTATTAAGAGGAGGTTTTGTTGAGATTAAGCTAAGGAAAGATGTGACTCATTTATAACAGACATATTCATTGTATGCAAATGTATGCTTTTAAATTTCTAAAATATAATATGCATCTTAATAAGCAGGTTAAATATTTCTCCTTGAAATTTTACTCGTGCCTTTCATTTGCTTCCATTCTTTCACGGGTAGCGCAAAGGTAAACTTCGGCTTCATGATTATGTATGCAGTGAGGCTTAAATTAATGAGATTAATTTCCTAGTTAACAGGCATCATATTTAGAGCCATCCATCATGGTTATGGTACCACTATAAGGGGTTCCGTTGCTTCTAACCAAGGGCAAACCTGTATCTCTGAACTTTCTCACAAACTCAGAATTCAGCCTAAAATTTCTCATTACATCTCCATGTTGTTGTTGTTGTTAGGTGCTGTCGAGATGGTTCCAACTCATAGCAACCCTATGCAGAACAGAACAAAACACTGCCTGATCCTACACCATCCTCACAATCACTGCTATATTTCAGCCCATTGTTACACCACTGTATCAATCTATCTCATTGAGGGTCTTCCTCTTTTTCACTGACCCTCTACTTTACCAAGCATGATGTCCTTCTCCAGGGACTAGTCCCTCCTGATAACATCCCTAAAGTACATGAGGCCAAGTCTCACCATCCTCACTTATAAGGAGTGTTCTGGTTGTACTTCTTTCAAGGTACATTTGTTCATTCTTCCGGCAGTGCATGATATATTCAATATTTTCGCCAACACCATAATTCAAACGCATCAAATATTCTTCAGTCTTCCTTATTCATTGTCCAGCTTTCACATGCATATGAGGTGATTGATAGTAGCATGGCTTGGTCAGGTGCACCTTAGTCCTCAAAGTGACATCTTTGCTTTTGAAAACTTTAAAGGTCTTTTGCAGCAGCTTTGCCCAATGCAATGTGTCCTTTGATTTCTTAACTGCTGCTTCCATTGGCATTGATTGTGGATCCAAGTAAAATGAAATCCTCGATAGTGTCAATATTTTCTCCCTTTACCATGCTGTTGCTTATTGGTCCAGTTGTGAGGATTGTTCTCTTTATGTTGAAGTGCAATCCATACTGAAATCTGTAGTCTTTGATCTTTATCAGTAAGTGCTTCAAGCCCTCTTCATTTTCAGCAAGCAAGGTTGTGTCATCTGCATATGGCAGATTTTTTAAGATTCTTCTTCCAGTCCTGATGCTGTGTTCTTCTTCACATAGTCCAGCTTCTCAGATTATTTGCTGAGCATACAGATTGAATAAGTATGGTGAAATGATACAACCCTGACACACACCTTTCCTGATTTTAAACCACACAGTATCCTCTTGTTCTGTCTGAGTGACTGCCTCTTGGACTATGTACAGGTTCCTCATGAGCACAATTAAGTGTTCTGGGATTCCCATTCTTCCCACTGTCGTCCATAATTTGTTATGATCCACACAGTGGAATGCCTTTGCATAGTCAGTAAAACACAAGTAAACATTTTTCTGGTATTCTCTGCTTTCAGCCAACATCCATCTGACATGAGCAGTGATATCCCTTGTTCAACGTCCACTTCTGAAACTGACTTGAATTTTTGGCAACTCTGTTGATGTACTGCTACACCCAATTTTGAATTATCTTCAGCAAAATTTTACTTGTGTGTGATATGAATGATATTATTTGAAAATTTCTGCATTCTATTGGATCACCTTTCTTTGGAATAGGCACAAACATGGATCTTTTCCAGTCGGTTGGCCAGGTAGCTGTCTTCCAAATTTCTCGGCATAGACAAGTGAGCACTTCCAGTGCCGCATCCATTTGTTGAAACATCTCAATTGGTACTCTATCAACTCCTGGAGCCATGTTTTTTCCAATGCCTTTAGTGCAGCTTGGCCTTCTTCCTTCAGTACCATGGGTTATTGATCACATGCTACCTCCTGAAATGGTTGAATGTCAACCAGTTCTTTTTGGTACAGTGACTCTGTATTCCTTTCATTTTCTTTTAATGCTTCCGGCATCGTTCATATTTTGCCCATAGAATCCTTCAAAATTGCAACTCTAGTCTTTAATATTTTTCTTCCATTCTTTCAGCTTGAGAAATGCCGAGAGTGTTCTTTCCTTTTGGTTTTCTAACTCAAGGTCTTCACCCATTTCATTATAATACTTTACTTTGACTTCTTGGGTGGCCCTTTGAAATCTTCCATTCAACTCTTTCACCTCATCATTTCTTCCATTCACTTTAGGTACTCTAAGTTCAAGAGCATGTTTCAGAGTCTCTTCTGACACCCATTTTGGTCTTTTATTTCTTTCCTGTCTTTTTAATGACCTTTTGCTTTCTTCTTGTATGATATCCTTGAGGTCATCCCACAACTCCTCTGGTCTCTAGTCATTAGTGTTCAATGTGTCAGATCTATTCTTGAGTTGGTCTGACATTCAGTTGGGATATACTCCAGGTTGTACTTTGGTTCCTGTGGACTTGTTTTAATTTTCTTCAGTTTCAACTTGAACTTACATATGAACAATTGATGGTCTGTTCCCTAGATGGCCCCTGGCCTTTTCTAAGTGATGATATTGAGCTTCTCCATCATCTCTTTCCACAGATGTACCACATTTTTATGCAAATAACACATACCTCTACATTTGTTTGCCAGCTGTGCCCTCACCCCACAAGGTATTTTTGTAAGCACCACTATGCCAATATTTTTACATGTAGCTATTACAAAAATTAGCATAGCATGCTTATGAAAATATCTTGGGGGGAGAGCGTGGCTGGCAAACAAACATAGAAGATGCATACTATTTTTGTAAAAATATGGTAGTTGATTTGATCTAGTATATTTCATCCGGTGAGGTCCCCATGTATCCCGTGTATAGTTGTCATTTATGTTGTTGAAAAAAGGTATTTCCAATGAATAGTTTGTTGGTCTTGCAAAATTCCATCATGCAATCTCCGGCATAGTTTCCATCACCAAGACTATATTTTCCAACCACTTATCCTTCTTTGTTTCCAACTTCCGTATTCCAATTACCAGTAATTATCAATGCATCTTTATTGCATGTTTGATCAATTTCAGACTGTAGAAGTTGGTAAAAATCTTCAATTTCTTCAACTTTGACATTAGTGGTTGACGCATAAATTTGAATAACAGTCATATTAACTCGTCTTCCTTGTAGGTATATGAACATTATCATATCATTGACAGAGTTGTACTTCAGCATAGATCTTGAAATGTTCTTTCTGATGATGAATGTGATGCCATTGTGCTTCAATCTGTCATTCCCAGCACAGTATACTACATGATTGTCTGATTCAAAATGGCCAATGCCAGTCCATTTCAGCTCACTAATGCCCAGGATATCAATCTTCAAGCATTCCATTTTATTTTTGAAAACTTCTAATTTCCCTAGATTCGTCTGAGTACATTCCACGTTCCAATTATTCATGGAAAGTTGCAGCTGTTTCTTCTCATTCTGAGTCATGCTACATCAGTAGATGAAGGTCCATAAAGATTTACTCCATCCATGTCATTAAGGTTGACTCTACTTCGAGGAGGCAGCTCTTCCTTAGTCGTATTTTGAATGCTTTCCAACCTGAGGGGCTCATCCTCCTGCACTATATAAATTTTCCACTGCTATTCATAAGTTTTTCACTGGCCAATTTTTCTATTAGAAGTAGATTGCCAGGTCCTTCTTCCTAGTCTGTCTTAGTCTGGAAGCTCCACTGAACTCTGTACAGCAGGGGTGACCCTGCTGGCATTTGAAATACCATTGATATAGTTTCTAGCATCACAGCACCATGAAAGCGACCACAGTATGATTCTCCACTGAGAATCATAAAGATAAGTTCCTGCAATCCTATGGGTTTTTATACCATGAATTTCATGACATGGAGACTGCATAATGTAGCATGGGCTCTGGATTCAAAATGATTTGGTGTGAATTCCTATGCAGATAGTGTGACTTTGGGCAAGTTATTTAACCTGTTTGTGTACCAGCTGTAAAAGGAAGATGATAACAATAACAAGATAGTTATTAGGATTACAGGAGTTGTTGTTGTTAGGTGCTGTCAAGTCTGTTCTGACTCACGGCGACCCTATAGGACAGAGTAGAACTGCCCCATAGGGTTTCCAAGGAGTGGCTGGTAGATTTGAACTGCTGACCTTTTGGTTAGCAGCCAAGCTCTTAACCACTATACCACCAAGGCTCTGTACAGAGGTTAATACATATCAATTGCTTAGAATAATTTCTTGAACTTGAGTGCTCAGTAAATGTTTGTTGTAATTATTATAACATATATGCAAATGTATTGTCCTTAGCTTCAATGTTAATTCCTTAAAAGATTTCTTAATGATCTGTACAGTTGAATACTCGTCTTCACTGCATGAAATTGGCAATTCTCTTCTCCTATACTGATAAGATAAAACCGTATTTGTTGTTTTCAGAGCAAAATTTATTGAATTAGCTGAAAATTTAGAATGGGGAAATATTCCCATTTATTCTAATCCTCAAATTCATCAGGGTGAAGAATGGTTTAAAGAGTATCAAAGATTGTTTAAAATGTCCCTTAGTGAAGGATTTTTTTTTCCAGTGTAGTATTAATTTAGAGATGAAATAACAGGCTAGAGTAACTCAGGTTAAGGAAGTAGCCAAAGAGAAATCTAAAGACTTTGTTTTTTAAATGACTTACAAATTTATCCTTTTCCTAAGGAGACAATCACGCTGCGTGTGATTTCAGAACTTCTGAATCGTTAGAGAGTAGGCCTCCATATGTTGTTACCTGTTGTGTCTGGTGTAGTCCAACAAACTATCCCCTTGCGCCACCCTCCACACCCCCCCCCACCCTTTTCTGCTTCTTGCTTGCTTGAACTACTTAGTACATTCCTTATGTCCTTTTATTTTACATCACCTAAGCTACCTGTACTCAGTCTTTTAGTTTTCCTCCTTTTCTAAGCAAACCTTCTTGCCTCAGATATTTTAACGGCAAATTATTAGCCTCTATTTACTAACATCTTTATCATCAGCCTAAAATAAAATACTGAAGAAAGTAGCTAGGATGAGCCCCACCTGATCTACCACACAATATTACTAAATATTAAAGTATAAAAATTAAGACTCACAGCCAAAATGCCATATTGTTTAACCAGTTTGATCACTTAACTTGTATCCTCGACGGTCTTTCTGTCACACCAGTCCTCATGGTGAGACGTGCCTGAAAAGCAAGAGGTTTGCCGTGTTCCTAATTACCTGATTTCTAGCAGGCATGCAGCAGGGTATGGGCTCTGGAAGAAACAGATTGCCTGTTCCTGACATTCCCGAGGGAGGTGAGGTTATGAGGTTGATTAGGATGTGCAATCTCGGTTTCTTGATTCTTGGGGTTCTCTTCAATCGTCTCTCACCCACCTTCTCTCTGGGTAAGAGGAGAATACTTGGAAAGACGCTTCAAGAGGTAAACTGCTGCTATAGGCTTCTGTTCATCACCTTTACACTAATCTTCTCCAGCCAGTGTTTATGCTTAGGTATTACCACCACCACCACCACCACCAGGTGTGGTGCAGTCAATTCTGACTCATGGCCGCCTCATGTGTGTCAGAGTAGAACTGCACAGGGTTTTCAACGGCTCATTTTTCAAAAAGTAGATCTACCTCTCGGTGCCAACCGCCGCCCCCTCAGTTAGCAGCAGACTACATTAACTCTTTGCACCGCCCATGCTTAGGTGCTACTACGTTTCTTTCATGCTCCTAAAGAGATGATAAAAAATGGCTTCTCTATTTTGTTGTTATTGTTGTTAGGTGCCGTCAAGACAGTTCTAGCTCATAGCGACCTTATGCTATTTTAGCGTGTATAAAAACCATTTGGGAGAACTTATTTAATACACAGATTTCTAGGTTCAATCCCCATAGATTCTAATTCCATAGGTTCGGTGGGAGACTCTGATGTAGATGGCCCTTGGATGCTTCAGTCAATGCAGAGCATTCTGAGGTCTGGTGATCAGAAACTGGCACAGCTAGTCACAACTAGTCAAACTGTCAATGATTATAGGGAATTTACCATTCTTCAAACCAGGCGATCTGCTCCTGTAAAGATTACTCTGACACACGTGAGGCAGCCATGAGTCAGAATCGACTGCACCACACCTGGTGGTGGTGATGGTGGTGGTAATACCTAAGCATAAACACTGGCTGGATAAGATTAGTGTAAAAGTAGTGAACAGAAGCCTATAGCACTCAGCTGCTAAGCAAAAGTTTGGCAGTTTGAACCCACTAGCTGCTCCACGGGAGAAAGATGTGGCAATCTCCTTCCATAAAGATTTACAGCCTTTGGAAACTCTATGGGGCAGTTCTACTCTGTCCTATAGGGTTGCTATGAGTCGGAATCGACTCGACAGCACACAACATCAGGTTTTCAAATCAACATTGTTGCCTCCAGAGTCACCACCTTTAACGACATTGGAAAACCAACTAATCTGCTTGGCCACGAGGATATGTAGCCTCCTAAGTTAGGCCAAGATAATCATCAATAAAAAGCAACGGAAGATGTTTCATCAGTCAGCTCATCACAAAGTTACACAATGGAGAATCTACTTGATTCTCTTGGTCTGTACATATTGCCCAGGAAAAAAAAAAACTCTATCCTCTTATTATTTGTTGAATAACAGTTCCCCCTACTGGTATACCTGCTGAAATTCCTCTTCTGTTATTTTTTGTAATAAAACATGCTTTGGAACGTGAGGGTACAAGTTCAAATCTCAATATTTTTACTTCAGCATTATGCCTAGTGATTGTACTCTTCAGAATGGAGGCCATCTTTCTAAAGTTGCTTGTATTGTTCTAAAGATGCTTGTATTGGCAATACGATTTGCCCATTGAAATTAACTCTAAAAGAAAATTAGTCTTGGCTTTTTGTCCAGGGGGCAAGTCTTAAATCTCAGTTCTGGATTGTGCACATTTTTGTTTTTAAGTAATTCCTCTGTGCTCCCTTATAAACATTTAAAAATTCATCAGCCAGATTCCCAGTTGGGGAAGTAACTCTCTGTTGGCAATGGGCTGTTTTGGATTCATCACACTAATTTCCCAATCCCTCTGACATGACCTTAGTTAGGCATTTTATAAAAGATGAAATGATATTTGATAAAAGGGTAACTAAGATTTCTGCCTATTAGATATTTACCAGCAGAGTCTGAAAAGTCAGAATAAGGACATGTGATGTGGTTTTAAAGTTCGGAAATTGGCCCTATCTCTACCACCATGTGGAATTTCCATGTTCCTCTGGTTAATATTATTGATCTTAGTCTAACCACACTTACCAGTCACTTCTTTTACTATTCCCCTTCCTAAACATTAAGCTCTAATCCATTAGGTTTCAAGGTATGGTCTGGGGACTCCTGTGAAGTCAAAACTATTTTCATAGTAAGATGCTGTTTGCCCTTTGAATTCTCATAAATGTACAATGGAATTTTCCAGAAGTGCATGATACGTGCTATCTCAACAGACTGAATGCAGAAGCTATATGAGAATTCATTAATCCCTTTTCTATTAATCCAGACATTAAAAAGATTTGAAAATATGTATATATTTTTTGCTTTGGACAATATAGCTATTTTTCATAATAATATATTGCTCTTGGTAAAATGTAATGGGTTGTTTTTATTTAAATAAATTAAGAATATTAAAAAATTTCACAGTTTTAATTTCTAATACAGTAAATATTGATAAATATAACCCATATAAACCAAAGATCCTTGAGACTCTAAATAACCTAAATAATTGCTAAGAGTGCAAAGGTATCCTGAGACTAAAATGTTTGAGAACCTTTGCTCTAGTTAAAGTGAATGACTTGTGATTCCCTTTATATAGCAATTGCTTTTCAACAACCCTGTCTAATCATTCACTTACTTTGACTGAAATACCCTTCTCCCCACATCGCCCATGTTTGTAGGCTTTAATTTTCACCAGTCTTAGAATTCCAGCTCAACTTCAACCACCTTCATTAAGGTTTTCTCTCTCACTTCTATCGTAGTTCTCTCCCTCCTCTGATAAAAGTTCAGATAAGCTTCTCTCTCATGACATAAATATATTTTCTACATTTTTATTTATTGTATTTTTATGCAAATAATGCACACCTTCCATGTTTGTTAGCCAACTACTCCCCCTTCCTTGAGGTATTTTCATAAGCATGCTATGCTAATTTTTTTTACAGCAACATGTAAAAAAAAATGTGGCATAGTGGCACTTCTGAAAATACCTCGCAGGAGGAGGGAGTGGTTTGCAAACAAACATAGAAGGTGCATACTAGTTACATAAAAATACGGTATATTTTCTCTTTTATATTAGCCTCAGATCCTTGAGGAAATATTTATTATTTGTGAGTTTTCTCTCCCCCTCCCAGGACTCAGTATAATGGATAATACAAAGTAGGCACTAGATAAATATGTATTGGTTGTGCACACTCCAAAGCTTCCTCACTAGTTCAAAGAATTCTCTCTAAACCTACTGCAGATTTGATTCAATGGGACTAGAGAAGGCAAAGAATAATGAATGTAGGGCCATCTCTAAGCACAACTGTGAGCAGACAGAATTGTCTCTAGTTGCCTCCAGTCTCCCAGTTGCCCTTTGAAAATCCAATTGCCATCAAGTCATCTCCGACTCATGGTGACCCCATGTGTCAGAGTAGAACTGTGTTCCATAGGGTTTTCAACAGCTGATTTTTCAGAAGTAGATCACCAGGCTTTTCTTCCAAGGCACATTTGGGTGGACTTGAACCTCCAACATTTGAGTTAGCAGCTGAGTGGATTAACCGTTTGTACAACCAAGGGACTCCAGATGCCCTTTACACTCACACAATTCTTGCCTTTCTTTCCTCTCCCCACTCCCCTCAGGTTTCAAATGCCCTTTCTATCCCTACCTACCTCTGGACAAATATTCAGGAAAGCATTTCCCCAAATTAAAAAAAAAAAATTTCAGATATATTTGACTAATAAAACTTAAAGCCTCCTTTGTAAGGTTCAAATCTTTTATGAAATGAAGTGGGATATAAAAAAGTAATAAACGAACAAATGAGTAAAGTGTCTATTTTTCCATTTTAAATAGAGACCAAAAAACAATCTCCTATTTTGCAACTGAACCATGTAGGAGAAAAGAAATATTTTTGCTTCGTGAAAGAAGAGTGTTTTTCTTGCAAAGGTGGAAGTACCCACCATGAGTGCCAGCCTGATTATAATTCCAGGTAAAGTTGTCTCTGAGTGAAAGAGTGAGAGAAACCTAGTACTTAACTGTGGTCTATCTTCCCAACTTCATTGTTTTTGTACCACGAACAAACAAGGATCTTAATGCTAAATCTCTTCTTTTAAACAATGGTTTATAGGAGATAAGTTATATCCCATGCCAATTTCAAAATGCGATTTAACATGCAATGTCTTCATGTATATGTACAACAATACTTTCCATCATGAAAAGCAGAATATAATAATAAAAAGAGCCTGAAGCTGTGCATCAGAAAATCTAGACTCTAGTGTTCATCTGTTAGCAAAAATCTATGTAGCCTTAGTCAGTCCACTTAATTCTCTGGATCTTAGTTTCCAAATCAAATGGAAGATCTTCAGTTTACACAATGTTTCTGGGCCTTTTTCAGAGCCTGAGTCTGTAAAATCAGAGTATTAACCTAGATAATCTCCAAAGTTATCTCCAGCTCCATGGAAAATAAATTAATGGCTATACCAGATGCTAAGCATACCTTAAGTTCACCTAGGAAGGTCCATCTAGGAAGTCAGTGGTGAAATCAAAGTAAAAATTCAAGTGTCTTGGACATTAATTATCTACTCTGTCCATTCTGCCATGAGATTTTAGTCCTAAGATCAACATAAAATCAAGGACAGGGTAGGGGTGAAGGAAGTAAAGACTCTGAATGGTGAACGAAATCGAGGCAAGATTGGATTAACTGATTCCTGTGTTATGTGAAGGCACACTAAGGGAATCTATGATTAAAAGAAGTCTCTTGAATGACTTTGGAGAAACATGAATATTGAGATAGTCAATATTAATTTAATAAATATTGAATTTGTATTATAGGCCCTTTTTCCTTCTGTCCAAATTCTAAATCCTGTTCAGCAAGGCCAAGAAATTACTTTCCAAAAGCACAGTTTCTGATGTGTTTAAATGATAAGGATGTTTGCAGGAGCATACTGATGTTAGTTCATAGCTATTAACTACAACACCATAATGGCTTATGCTATCCCTAAAAGTGTTGTATGCTAAATTTTTAGAAAAATGTTGAAATCACAAATTTTTGTCTAATTCCATTTGTGGAACGTATTTCAAAAGTTCTGGAGTCAGAGATTGGTTTATTGAAATTAATTCTGAGTTATATTGCCCTTTTTTCCATTCCTCCTGAATTCTCTTAGCATTTATATATAGCATAAAATTTTCACATTTCAAAAAATAAACATAGCAAATGGTTTCTTCTACTGACATTAGGTCTATGACAATAAAAGTGCCCGGAATTTTGTCTGTTGTCTGAAACTCTACAGAGAAAAACTAATTGAATATACTTATCAAAGGCAGGTGGAGCCCATCAATACACCAGCGGGGGGGGGGGGAAATGCATCAACTGGAATGACAAAGTCCTTTCTGAATATTAATTATGCAAATTGTTTGACATGTGCAGTCATGAAATTTTTTCTAAGTTTATTTAGACACTAATTAATAACAAACTCATGAACTAGAAATAACACATGAACCTGAAGATTCATTCCTCTTAAAATTAAATAGGATACCAGTTAATCTATAGTTACACACCTTGTTTAGGTGACTAGCAAAGGAACATCTAGGACTGTCTTCCCAGCCTATAATCATGCCTAAAGATATTTATATTTCCCACAAACTTGAAAAATTATGAAGTCAATGAACTAGAAGCAAGATGATTGGGTGGGTTCTAAATAAGTACCTGCTGAATGATTGAACCAAAACTGTGGCTGATACTTCTGCTTTGAAGATTACAATGAGATTTTATCATGTAATTTTTGTCTTTCAGAAAACATTTGCTCTAGTAGGAAATGCACCTGAAAGAAATATAAAATTATTATTTATGCTGATAGAAAAATTAAACCAAGAGAAAAGTTTAGAGATGAAATGAACATGCAATTTCTAGGCCTAATCAGAGATTCACTGCACATGTTGTCCTTCTGCATCTAGGTCATGATTACCAGATGGTCCCTCTGATCTACAATGAAATGAACAGATTGAAATGACCTACACATTAATAAATGTTAATAGTTTCTTATCTTAAAAGTAGCAGTGCTAATAAGCTCTCCCAGAGGTTATAAAACATTCCCAGTAGAATATTAAAGAGTAATTTTATAAATATAGAATTTAATGGAATTTATAATGTGTGTTATGTATAATGACAATAGACAATTGAGATTGAAGAGATTTTATCTTACAATAAGAATAAAATTTTAGATGAAACTGCCAAGAATACAGGATTAGAAATTAAGAGAAGTCAACATTTAAGCATGGTCGCAAAGCAGAAAACATTTTAAAATCTTGAATTTAAGATATTCTGATGATAAGCTCATTAAGTTAACATTATAAATTCATCCCTCTTTCAACAAATCCTTCTTCCAATTTACTATAAAAATAATATATTAGTTTCTGTCTTAGTTATCTAGTGCTGCTATAACAGAAATACCACAAGCGGATGGCTTTAACAAATAGAAATTTATTCTCTCACAGTTTAGGAGGTTAGAAGTCCGAATTCAGAGCGCCAGTTCCTGGGGAAGGCTTTCTCTCTCTGTAGGTTCTGGGGGAAGGTCCTTGTCATCAATCTTCCCCTGGTCTAGAAGCGTCTCAGTGCAGCAACCCAGGCCCAAAGGATGAGCTCCACTCCCAGCACTTCTTTCTTGGTGGCATGAGGTCCTCCTGTCTCTCTGGTCCCTTCTCTTTTGTATCTCAAAAGAGATTGACTCAAGATACAACCTAATTTTGTAGATTGAGTCCTGCCTCATTAACGTAACTGCCTCTAATCTTGTCTCATTAACATCATAGAGGTAGGATTTACAACACATAGGAAATTCACATCAGATCACAAAATGGTGGACAATCACACAGTACTGGGAACCAAGTTGATACATGTTTTTGGGGGACACAATTCAATACATAACAGTTTCCTATTGCTGCTGTCACAAATTACCATAAATTCAGCAGCTTAAAATAACCACAATTTGTTCTCTTACAATTCTGCAGGTTATTAGTACAAAATCAGTTTCACTGGGCTAAAGTTAAGATGTGAGCAGGGCAAGAAGATTCCATTTTCTTATATTTTTCAGTTTCTTGTAGCTGTATTCCTTGTCTTGTGGCCCCTTTCTCCATCTTCAAAGTGCATCACTGCAACTCTGCTTCCATCATCTCATCGGTTTCTCCTCTGACTCTGACTCCTCCTGAGTTCCTCTTATAAGTACCCTTGTGATTACACCAGGCCCGCACAGATAATCCAGGACAATATCTCCGTCTCAGGATCTTTAAGTTAATCACATTTCATAGTTCCCTTTGTCATACAAGAAAACGTATTCCTAGATTTCAGGTATTAGGATCTGGACATCACTGGGGATCCATTGTTGAGCCTACCACAAAGACTAAGAACCAGAGTAGACCTTTCAACATATGCCTTCAAACCTAGAGTAAATATAAACTTCATTTATTAAATGACTGTACTTCTCAAATTCTTAGGGACTGCCTGTCAGAACAGTTTGCTTTCCTTGATACCAGGGACAGGGTTTTAAGTCTTCTGACCAGGAGAGTGCTTGGCACTGGATGGCACTCATTCTAATTGTTAGTTGAATATAATTGACACTTACTAATTAACAAAGCTATGTGTTAGAGAAGAAACATTTTTAAAATTCATAGTAATTTGACGTGCTTCCATTTTCACAGACCAAAGCACCAGTCTCCAGCAATGCAGGAAGGTAGAAGCAACCTACTCAATTTGGCTAATGCAGCTCAATAAATATTTCCTGACCATCTGTAACAAACCAAAAAACCAAACCCATTGCTGTCAAGTTGATTCCAACTTATAGTGATTGTATAGGACAGAGTAGAACTTACCCCATAGAGTTTCCAAGCCTGCAATCTTTATAGAAGCTAACTGCCATGTCTTTCTCCCACACAGAAGTTGGTGGGTTTGAACCTCCAACCTTTAGGTTAGCAGCCAAGTGCTTAACCACTGTGCAACCAGGGTGGCAGTCCTGAAAAGGGGTAAGGTGCAAAACAATTCCCTTAAAGCAACAAGCATGCTCGAAGGGGATTGTAGTAACTCTATTTTTCTTCAATGTTTCTTTAATGAACTTACAACCAGTAAATTAGCCCATGAATTACATACCGCTCATTAGCATCTACAGAAATAATGTTAATGACAAATTTAAAAATCAAACAGCAGGTGTAGCTCTGTCTTTCTCCGCTCAAAATAAACATAAGAATATACGAGAAAGTCTTAGAGAAACAAAAGGATGGTCAGATTCAATGGATTGATCTTGTCTCTCTTTTCCAAGTGGCCTAAAATGACTACAAGTAGTATTTAGAGACCTTCTGGAAACAATTGTGAACATGCATCACTGCACAGTACTTCAAAGTTTTTCTTAAAAGTATAAGAAAAAAATTATTCATTTTTTTAATTTATTATTTATACTTTGGTATACATTCTGGACTGCACCATATGTCTCTCATTGGTTTCATATTAATACGTAATTTTCTCTCATGATATCTCAATATGCATTAAAATCTTTTTAATTATGTTCCTTGAAAACGGCAATCAGAACAGGCTGCCTATTCTCATTGTCACTTTCTATTCTCCTCACTTAAGTACTTACGGTGGAAATAGTGGGATTGAAAGTTTTCATGAGAAGTTAGTATGAAACTGTATTAGTTATGTAGTGCTGATACAACAGAAATACCACAGGCAGATGGCTTTAACTAAGAGAAATCTCTTTTCTCACAGTTTAGGAGGCTAGAAGTCCAAATTCAAGGTTCTAGCTTCTGGGGAAGGCTTTCTCTCTCTGTCAGGTCTGGGGGAAGGTCCTTGTCATCAGTCTTCCCACCTTCATTCTTGGTGGTAGGAGGTCCCCTTAAACTGATCCTTTTCTGTGCTCTCCATCAACAACACCCACCTAATTCACAAATCTGGACCTCTTAATTGACTTCTTTCCAAATACTTCTCACTCTTGTACACTTCCTTTTGTGGTGCCAGGCTCATCATTCTTTACCTGGACTTCATGCTACCAAGAATGAAGAAGCAGGAGGGGAGTGCGCCCTTTGGACCCAGGGTCCCTGTGCTGAGAGGCTCCTGGACCAGGAGAAGGTTGATGACAAGGACCTTCCCCCAGAACCCACAGAGAGAGAAAGCCTTCCCCCAGAGCTGGCACCCTGAATTTGGACTTCTAGCCTCTTAAACTGTGAAAGAATAAATTTCTATTTGTTAAAGCCATCCACTTGTTGTATTTCTGTTACAGCAGCACTAAATAAGACAGAACTACAGAATTTTTGGATGAGCATTTAAGCTCACCACTGAACAAAATGCCGCTTCAAATTTGAATGTCTATTCTGATATTTAAAAGGATGGAAAAATACTGCCCTCTTTACAGACATAACTGTAGAGGAAAAATGATCATGAAGTATTTGTGCTGGTAAAGCTGAAGAAATGATGGTTAATACAGGGTGTGGTGAACACATAATATAAAACCAAACACAGAAATAAAGGTATATACACTTCAAAGATGTATAATTGCGACTTGGCAGTCAGACTAGGGTGGCCACCAGTGAGGAATAGCAATCATTCTTGTAGGTGGCTGCAAAAGCAGAGGGCTGAACTGATTGTGGAGTTTCACCGATTCAGTAATTGGATGTGATTATGAAAAGAGAAAGGGTGGGCTATGTTTAGGGTGTGTAGTAGACAATGCACTGTACATGATATCTAGTTCTCCTCTTCTTGTGGCATAAGCAAGATCACAGTTCCTTGCTTCTTTGAATTTAGGTACAGCAATCTGTCTGCTTTAGACATTAAAATAATTTGTTGAACTCAGGGGCAGATTACTTGTGCTTACTTACTAATCTGTAGTGACCAATTTCACGTGGGTTTCACTGTCCCTGTCAGGGATTGTAAATTTGGAAAGAGGCTTTGATTCTGTAGGAAAGATGCTAGCCATACCTAGAAGTAGAATCTTTGATGTGGTGAAAAAATGTGAAATTGTTTGCTACAGATGGTATGGTAAGCAAGGTAAGCACTATACTTACCTTGTCTATTGGATAATCTGCCCCTGGTTGAAATGATACATGTCATTTCTGGGCAAAAGTATTTAAGAGACAATACACAATTCTCTCACTCTCTTACTCTTCTACTGTGAAAGGCAACATTCCAGATAGTGGGAAGAATGTGAGCCTGGGCCCCAGAGTGAAGCCTACATTGGAGTAGAGCCACCTATCAAAATATGATGGACATGCAGAATGAGTGAGAAATAAAGCTTTACTGTTTAAGTCATTGAGATTTTGAGGTTACTTATCGATCACAATATCCTATCCTATTCTACTGAATAACAGCATTGGAGAAGAATATTGACTATACTATGGTTTGCCGAAAGAATGAATAAATCTGTCTCAGAAGAAGTACAGCCAGAAAGCTCCTTCGAAGGAGAATGAGACTTCATCTAACTTACTTTGGACATGTTATAAGGAGGACCAGTTCCTGGAGAAGGACGTCATGCTTGGTAAAGTAGAGGTTCAGTGAAAAAGAGGAAGACCCTCAACGAGATGGACTGACACAGTGGTTGCAACAATGAGTTCAAACATAGCAACATTGTGAGGATGGCACAGGACGGGGCAGTGTTTCATTATGTTGTACATAGGGTTGCTATGAGTAGAAACCAACCTGATGACACCTAACAACAACATCCTATTGACAGAGACCAAAAAAAAAAAAAAAAGACCAAACGAGTTGCTGTCTAGTTATTTCTGACTAATGCAACCCCATGTGTGTCACAGTAGAACTGTGCTCCATAGAGTTTTCAGTGGCTGATTTTTCAGAAGTAGATAAGCAGGACTTTCTTCCTAGATGCTTCTGGATGGACTTGAATTTCCAATCTTTTGGTTAGCAGCCAAGCTCATGAACTGTGCCACCCAAGGATTCCCAAGTACGTTAGTAGATTGGATTATAGAAGACATGGTAGAAAAAGCAAGAAGGAAATTAAAGGAAGGAGAGGAATTATACTGGGAGCCCAGAGCAAGTCATTATTTAAAGCAACAAAGCTACTGACCTGTTCTTTCTTTTGCATTCTCAATTCTGAATTAAGTTTTAAAAAATTCAGAAGCTAAAGTTTTTCTGCTTTTAAGTACATAACATGATCTATTTCAATATTTGTCTAGATAGTCCTGGACCATCTATTGAACTTCACTTTTATGCAAGCATATTAATGAAGGCTTGGTTCACCACCATATAAATTAGCTGGATTTTAACTAATTTATTTCATGCCAAAGTACATAGTTTTAATTAACAAAAATCTCTATTCAGGTTGACTGAAACTCCCCCGGTGTTTGTTCAGTTTAAAGAGATGCTTATGAAAATCACAATAATGAGTAAATAATTACCTGTTGCTAAAACCTGCTGTATTGGCTTATTGGGAAGGTACTGTTTGGGGTGAACGTCCTCTAGAGTTAAAAAAAAAAAAAAATGAATTTTTTAAATACCAAATTCTACCATAAATGTATTTGGATAGGAAAGATTTTTACTTATCACCACTGCTGTTGTTTTTAAGAATTTACGTTATAATGAATAGTCTTCTTCGTTCAACCATGTTTTGCTACTTTTTAAACTGACAAGTCTTAGTTGAATTTACTTCTACAATTTATGATTCTTTTCCTTCTTCAAGAGTGTAGGATTTTAGATTCAGTGATCACAGATCAAAATGCTTACTTTCAAATTTAAATGACTGACAGTAGGGGTGGGGTGAGACACTAGACCTCCAAGTCTAAATACTTCTGCTTAAGCTAAAGTAGAAGACAAAAATGGAAATGTATGACATTTCCACAGATTTGGGGAATATACTAGTTTTTATGTTTACCTGAGAGATCTACTTGACAATAATAAATCAGGAATGGATATATATATATAAGCAACTCTTAAAACTGTCCTTCTTAGTGATTATTATTATTTTTGAACAGGAAGCTGACATTGAAATTAGGATAGGAAAAAAAAACCTTAATTAGCTAGTGGTGACAAACTATCTCTTTTTGTCCTTTTGCCAACCCACTTGTATGTGAATTTTCAAGCAACAACATACCATGGGAGTCAAAGGCCACTGACTCGCTGTGAGCTGTAAAGTTGTGCCAGTTGGTGTGAAGGAGGCCATTAGCTTTGAGTTTCCCTCAAATGCTCTCAGGTCTGGCCCTACCTGTCACTGAGAAATGCTCTAGCATTCCAAAAACCCTCATTACTGCAACAAGCATTTCCAAGACAAAAGAGACATCCGTTTGTGCTGAACTTTCTGGTTATATTAAAACTTGTCTTCCTAGATATAATTATTTTATATATTGATTCCCAAAATGAACGTTAATTTTGTTTTCATATGGGGTTCCCTCTGTTGAATCAAATAAGTCTATGTCTATAAAATGCCCAATGTCTGAATTATATGAGTACAAATGAATAAATACATTAAAAAGAAGTCAAATGATTTAAGCATTCAACAAAATATGTGAGGAAAATGATAATAAAATAAACCCAAAAGAAAGTAGGAATAGGGAATTTATAATGACAGTGACAAAAATAAATTAGAAAATGGGAAATGATCAATAATAACAACAATCATTTATTGAACACTTACTATTTGGCATAGTTGTAAGAATTTTACATATATTAACTCATTTAATTATTTTAAAACCTCAGTGAGGTAAGAATGGAAAACACACACACACTAATTCATTGAACAAATGTTATTGAAGGAAAATCTGAAATAATATGCAGATAAATGTTATTGTTGTTGTTAGGTGCCGTAGAGTTGGTTTCGACTCATAGGGACCCTATGTACAATAGAAAAAAACACTGCTGGATTCTGCACCATCCTCACCATTGCGCTATGTTTGAGCCCACTGTTGGAGCCACTGCGTCAATCCATCTAATTAAGGGTCTTCCTTTTTTTTGTTGAACCTATACTTTACCAAGCATGATGTTCTTCTCCAGGGACTTGTCCATCCTGATAACATGTTCAAAGTACATAAGACAAAATCTCAGCATCCTAGCTTCTAAGGATCATTCTAGCTGTACTTCCAAGATAAATGTGTTCATTCTTCTAGCAGTCCATTGGATATTCAATATTATTCGCCAACACCATAATTCAAATGCATTAATTCTTCTTTGGTCTTCCTTATTCGTTGTGTAGCTTTCACCCCCATATAAGGTGATTGAAAATAGCATGGGTTGGGTCAGGCATGTTTTAGTCCTCAAAGTGACATTTTTC
Source organism: Trichechus manatus latirostris (assembly GCF_000243295.1). Taxonomy (NCBI): domain Eukaryota; kingdom Metazoa; phylum Chordata; class Mammalia; order Sirenia; family Trichechidae; genus Trichechus; species Trichechus manatus. The sequence goes on along the minus strand of NW_004444372.1, from coordinate 152,356 downwards.
TTTTTAACAATTTAAAGAGGTCTTTTACAGCAGATTTGCCCAATGCAGTATGTCCTTTGATTTCTTGACTGCTACTTCCATGGATGTTGATTGTGGTTCTTGTGGTTAGGTTGTTGTTAGCTGCCATACAAGAGAACGAAACACTGCCTGGTCCTGCGCCATGCCCACAATCGTTGTTATGCTTGAGCCCATTGTTGCAGCCACTGTATCAATCCATTTCATTAAAGGTCTTCCTCTTTTTCACTGACCCTCTTCTTTACCAAGCATGATGTCCTTCTCCAGGGACTGATCCCTCCTGACAACATGTCCAAAGTATGTAAGACGTAGTCTCGCCATCCTTGCTTCTAAGGAGCATTCTGGTTGTACTTCTTCCAAGACAGATTTGTTCATTCTTTTGTCAGTCCATAGTGTATATTCAATATTCTTCACTAACACCACAATTCAAAGGCGTTAATTCTTCTTCAGTCGTCTTTATTCATTGTCCAGCTTTCCTATGCATATGATGCGATCGAAAATACCATGGCTTGAGTCAAGCACACCTTAGTCGTCAAGGTGACATCTTTTGCTTTTCAACACTTTAAAGAGGTCTTTTGCAGCAGATTTGCCCAATGCAATGCATCTTTTGATTTCTTGACTGCTGCTTCTATGGGTGTTGATTGTGGATCTAAGTAAAATGAAGTCCTTGACAAATTCAATCTTTTCTCCACTTATCATGAAGTTGCTTATTGGTCCAGTTGTGAGGATTTTTGTTTTCTTTATGTGGAGATGTAATCCACACTGAAGGCTGTGGTCTTTGATCTTCATCAGCAAGTGCTTCAAGTTCTCTCCACTTTCAGCAAGCAAGGTTGTGTCATCTGCATAACTCAGATTGTTAATGAGTCTTCTTCCAATCCTGATGTCCTGTTCTTCTTCATATAGTCCAGCTTCTAGGATTATTTGCTCAGCATACAGATTGAATAGGTATGGTGAAAGGATACAACCCTGACGCACACCTTTCCTAACTTTAAACCACGCAGTATCCCCTTGTTCTGTCCGAATAACTGCCTCTTGGTCCATGTACAGGTTCGTCATGAGCACAATCAAGTGTTCTGGAATTCCCATTCTTCGTAATGTTATACATAATTTTTTTAAGATCCACACAGTCCAATGCCTTTGCATAGTCAGTAAAACACAGGTAAACATCTTTATGGTATTCTCTGCTTTCAGCCAGGATCCATCTGACATCAGCAATGATATCCCTTGTTCCTCGTCCTCTTCTGAATCCAGCCTGAATTTCTGGCAGTTCCCTGTCAATATACTGCTGCAGCTGCTTTTGAATGATCTTCAGCAAAATTTTACTTGTGTGTGATATCAACGATATTGTTTGATAATTTCTGCATTTGGTTGGATCACCTTTCTTGGGAACAGGCATAAATATAGATCTCTTCCAGTTGGTTGGCCAGGTAGCTCTCTTCCAAATTTCTTGGCATAGATGAGTGAGCACTTTCAGCGCTGCATCTGTGTGTTGAAACATCTCAATTGGTATTTCGTCAATTCCTGGAGCCTTGTTTTTCACCAATGTTTTCAGTGCAGCTTGGACTTCTTCCTTCAGTACCATCGATTCCTGATTATATGCTACCTCGTGAAATGTTCGAATGTCCACCAATTCTTTTTCTTGTATCTTCTTTTGATGTTTATAGTGTTGTTCAGTATTTTGCCCATAGAATCCTTCAATACTGCAACTGGAAGATTGAATTTTTTCTTTAGTTTTTTCAGCTTGAGAAATGCCAAGGTGTTCTTCCCTTTTGGTTTTCTAACTCCAGGGCTTTGCACGTATCATTATAATTATTTTAACTTCTCAAGTCACCCTTTGAAATCTTCTGTTCAGCTCTTTTACTTCATCATTTCTTCTGTTCGCTTTAGCTACTCTATGTTCAGGAGCAATTTTCAGAGTCTCTTCTGACATCCATTTTTATATTTTCTTTCTTCCCTGTCTGTTTCATGACTTTTTGCTTTCCTCATGTATGATGTCCTTCATGTCATTCCACAACTCATCTGGTCTTCAGTAATTAGTGTTCAAGGTCATAGTTTGGCACTTGTGTAGGACTTGTTTTAATTTTCTTCAGCTTCAACTTGAACTTGCCTATGAGCAAGTGATTATCTTTTCCCCAGTCGGCTCCTGATCTTGTTCTGACTGATGACATTGAATTTCTCCATTGTCTCTTTCCACAGATGTAGTTGATTTGATTGCTGTGTATTCCATCTGGTGAGGTTCACATGTATAGTGCCCGTTTATGGTGTTGAGAAGAGGCATTTCCAATGAATATGTCATTGGTCTTCCAAAATTCTATCATGTGATTTCCAGTGTCGTTTCTATTACCAAGGCCATATTTTCCAACTATTGATCCTTCTTTGTTTCCAACTTTTGCATTCCAATCACAAGTAATTATCAATGCATCATGTTTTCATGTTTGATCAATATCAGACAGCAGAAGTTGGTAAAAATCTTCAATTTCTTCATCTTTGGCATTAGTGGTTTGTGCATAAATTTGAATAATAGTCATATCAACTGGTCTTCCTTGTTGTTGTTGTGCGCCATAGAGTCAATTCCAACTCATAATGACCCTGTAGGACAGAGTAGAACTGCCCCATAGGTTTTCCAAGGAGCAGCTGGTGGATTTGAACCACTGGTGGATTTAAACTGCTGACCTTTTGGTTAGCAGTCTGAGCTCTTAACCAATATGCCACCAGGGCTCTGTCTTCCTTGTAGGCGTATGGATATTATCCTATCACTGACAGTGTTGTGCTTCAGGATAGATCTTGAAATGTTCTTTTTGATAATGAATGCGAAGCCATTCCTTTTCAGTTGGTCATTTCCAGATAGTAGACAAATTCAAAATGTCCAATTCAAAATTGCCAATACCAGTCCATTTCATCTCACTAATGCCTAGGATATCTTTCTTCAAGCCTTCCATTTAATTTTTGATGACTTCCAGTTTTCCTAAATTCATGCTTTGTACATTCCATGCTTCTATTGTTAATGGATATTTGCAACTATCTTTTCTCATTTTGAGTCATGCCACATCACCAAGTGAAAGTCTTGAAAGCTTTACTCCATCCATGTTATTAACATCAACTCTACCTTGAGGAGGCAGCTCTTCCCCAGTCTATTTTGAGTGTCTTCCAACCTGAAGGGCTCATCTTCCAGCACTATATCAGACAATGTTCTGCTGCTATTTATAAGGTTTTCATTGGCCATTTTTTTTCTGAAGTAGCTTGCCAGGTCCTTCTTCCTTGTCTGTCTTAGTCTGGAAGCTCTGCTGAAACCTGTCCACCATGGGTTACCCTGCTGGTATTTAAAATACCAGTGTCAACTCTTCCATCATCACAGCAACATGCAAGCCACCACAGTACGACAAACTGACAGACAAGTGGTGGATGCAGGTGTATATATATATATAAATATATATATATAAATAAAATTAAGAAAGAGAAATCTGTTGAAATAACACATATCCACTTTTCAACATTAAAAATATATCCACCTAATATATTTGAAAAGTTATGCTATATATTTTGTTAGGTCTCTGGGTGGCAACTCAACTCCAAACCTAAAGGTTGGCAGTTAGGACCAACCCAGTGGTACCATGAAAGAAAGGCCTGGTGATCTGTTTCTGTAAACTCCATAGCCAAAAAAAAAAAACCTATGCAGCAGTTCTACTCTGTAACACATGGGGTCTCCATGAGTCAGAATCAAACCGAATGCAACAGGTTGGGTTTTGGTTTTTGGTATATATTTTGATGCCAATAAAAGCTTAACAAGGATAGCACTAAAACTAACAATATAGTCCATTTCTACTGATGTATACTCATGCAAAAATCCTAACTAAAATTAAAAAAAAAAAACATTATGCTATGTGTATACTAGGACTGAACAAATAAATATATTGTGAACAAATAGAGGCAAGTTTCTTAATGTAAGAAAAATGAGTTACAAATAAGGAAAGGAGGAAGGCTAGAATCATCATGTGGTGTTGACCTGGGGTCAGAGGCATTTGTAAGAACTCATACTTCTTTTTTTTAAAATAAACTTATAGACGGATAGTTTAGAAATACATACGTATGTGTGTGTCTCCGGGTTTGAGTGTACACGTATGTATTTCCTAGCTCTATCCATGGACACTCAGGCAGCTATGAGTACACCTAGCACCCAGATCTTGATTTCTAAATACCATTCTCCCATAAAAGTGTCCAGGGTGAATGGCTGATACGAGTCTTGGGTCAGAGAAAATACCAGATGAGTTTGGACTATCATGCAGTGCCAGAAAGTAAGAAAGTGCTCAAAAAAAGATGGGGTAAGTGTTGAAAGGACACAGGACCCAAACTGAAGGAGTACCCAATGGTCAACCTGGGACAATTAGAGCAGCAAAATAAAGAATGATAGTAACAGGTTATAACACACTGAATAAAGTAAGTATCTGTGAGCACATACTAACACAAACAAATAATTGAAGAAATAAATGGGGAGATAGGATAGCTATTCCTTACATTAAAATTTCAATTAATAAATGTATGAAAAATTATGGAAACAGAAAATCACCACTAGGCAAATACAGTAATAATAGCTACAGGCAAGATTCATTGATATAAGCTAAAATTTGTGGGAGAAATATTTACATTGAATATTTTCACAGTCTCAGCCTGTCGCTCCACAAGATACTAATTACCAAAGGAAAAATAGAAGCTTTACAGTGCAAAATCTGGAAGACACATCTTAACCAAGTGATCAAAGTTAACTTAAGTCACAAATCATACTGACTTGATGTTACTCCTGATATGACTCACTGAGAAGGGCACAGTATCGCTTCATGATATTCTTGCCAAATCTCAATCTAATAATGAGAAAATATCGGACAAATCCAAATTGAGAGACATTCTACAAAGTAAACGACCAGTACTCTTCAAATATAGTATGGAGCCCTGGTGGCTCAGTGATTAAGAGCTCAGGCTGCTAACCAAAATGTCAGCAGTTCAAATCCACCAGCCACTCCTTTGGAAACTCTATGGGGCAGTTCTACTCTGTTCTATAGGGTCGCTGTTTGTCAGAATCGACTCAATCGCAATGAGTTTGGTTTCGGTTTTCTTGAAATACATATCAAGATCATAAAACAAAAAGAAAAACTGAGGAACTGTCACAGACTGGAGAAGATTGAGGAAACTTGAGAACTAAATGCAGTGTGGAATCCTAGGCTCATCTTCCTCTTTTAATAGCTTTTTATATGTTAATGACATTAACCTAGTGTCCTATTTGCCAGAACAGGTTTTTTTTTCAGTTTTCCCTCTATGTGTATTTATATTTTGACATATACAAAATTTTGATTATTTTCTAACTGAATGGTCTTTTTTTTCCGTTTTTGACTTCTCCTAGGATAAACTACTGTGATTTCAATATATTCCAGAAAAAAATCGGTATTTTACATACTTTCACGATAAAAAAAATCATAGAAAAGTAGAAATGATAAATAGCTCAATAGCAAATATCACAAAATTAAACAATATTAAAATCAGAAACAATAAATAATACTTAATTTTCACACTTTATTTAAAATTATTCTGAATATTCTGGCCAATGCAATAATTTTTGAAGCAAATCAGAAAGGAGACCAAATTATTATTTAAAGCAATCTGATTTGTATGCCTAGAAAGTCTGAGCAAAATCTCTAAAACTAAAATAAAGCAAAAAAAAAAAATCTTAACAATAAGAGAGTTCAGTATAGTAAAGTAAAACTTGATGTTCCTAGATGAAAGCCTGCATATTATGAAGCTATCAGTTCTTTCAAAAATATACAGATACAAGAAAATTCAAATAGATTTTTTTAGACAGAATTATTGTAAACATGATTTGGAAAGATTAAAAGTAAGATTAGTTAAGAATAAATGAGCGAAGTGCCAGTCTCTATCAAATAAAAAATATATCATGTTTTCAACAAGTTAAAACAGTGTAGAACTGATAAAAGTAACTGATCAACAGAGAAAGCAACAAAATAGCATTGAAACAGATTATAGAACATAAAACTTCTCATAATATGAGGGAATATCACAAACCAGTAGAGAAGAAATAGATTACTTAGTAGATGCAGTATACTACAGTATGGTTCCTTGACCTAAACTGCTTGGAAATTAATCCCAGCTCTGGTACTTGGGTAATCATGGACAAGTACTCCTTTGTGCCTCAGGTTCTTTATCTACAAAAGGGGGATATTAAAAGAATCAACTTCATAGGGTTTTGGTGAGGATTAAATGAGTTAACACTTGAAAACAGTAACAAAAGACATGGCACATAGAAGTGCTCAATAAATGTTTGTGATTATTATCTAGCACAGTTTTAGAGAAAATGGCTAGAATTGATGTGGGGAATAAAATAAAGACTAAAGCAAATATTTTTATGCATCAATATACATTTTAGATAGTTGAAAGGACTACATATAAAAATATAACCGTAAAAACTTGAAAACCTAAGTGAATATTAAATCTCTAGAGATGATGAAGATATTCACATGTACAAAACAACAGAAATCAGAAGGGAAGAAACTGACCATTTGACTAGAGAAAATTTTAAAATTTGCATATGTAAAATATAAAAATAGACATGAACAGAGGAAAAACTAGAAAAAAACTCTTACAGCAAATATGACAATAGGTTAATGTCATTAATATATAAAGAGCTAAGAATAAATTTTTAGAAAGTTTTCAGTCATAAAAAAAATCACAAAGCCAAACCTATTGCTGTTGAGTCAATTCTGACTCACAGACCCTGTTGGACAGGGTAGAGCTGCCCTGTAGGGTTTCCAATGTTGTAATCTTTGTGGAAGCAGACTGCCACATCTTTCTTCTGTGGAGCGGCTGATGGGTTTGAACCACCGAACTTCCAGTTAGTATTCAGAACACTAAACCACTGTGCCACCAGGGCTCCACAGGATAAGATATTACACAACCATTAAAAGCTAGTTTTTGAAAAACGATGTGAAAATAGTCACAATACAGTATTATGAAAAATTTAAAAAAAGCAGGATTCAGATTTAGTTCTATAATATGATACCAATATATCCACTCACTATAGTGGATATATGGATAATATATATGTTCTTCTTTATATTTCTCAGAGTTTTCTTTTAAAATGTTTTATTATAGTTGGAAAGAAAAGTTATGTTAAAATGTATTAAAAAAATAAATGCTAGATGATTGGAAATGAAGACAGAGAGACTAGGTAGGTTAAATGTGATGAAGACTAGCCCAAGTCGTTGGTACTAAAACTAACTGACTAAAACGTGAGGCTGAGCTACTTAAACCAAAAAACCAAAAACCAAACCCACTGCTGTCGAGTCAATTCTGACTCATAGACACCCTACAGGACAGAGCAGAGCTACCCTAGAGGGTTTCCAAGGAGAGGCTGATGGATTTGAACTGCCGACCTTTTGGTTAGCAGCCAAACTCTTAACCACTGTGCACCAGGGCTCCCTGGGCCACTTAGATACTATTTAAGATCTCACTGTGAGCCTGTGATCTCTTCATGCCATGTACAGGTTTTATAAGCAATCAGGACACATAATTCAGATCAATTCAACGGAAATGTGTCAAGTACCTCCTATGCGCACCGTGTGTGCTGTGAGGGATATAAAAATGAGTAGCAGCACACCATCTACCTTTACTGAGCATACACTTCAGTTTGTGCGTGTGGGGAAGGTAAACATATACGAAAATGACTAGAATATAAACTGTGCTTATAAACGTTATAAAAATCTCCAGAGATTACAAGGAAGGGAAAAACATATGGGTTGAGGCTCTTTCATTCATGTATGTAACAAACATTTATTAAGCTCCTTATATATTCTGGTTATTTTAGCTATACACATCAGGAAAGGCTTCTTTGGAAGAGGTTGCATTGAGATTGACTTTGAAATGTGGATAAGATCTTGCCAGAAAGTGATGAGGCAGAAAGGACATGCTAAGGGAAGAATCAGTATGGAAATTTTGGTGATACAGATGTACTATGAATACTTACAGAATGGTAAGCAGTTCCATTTGTAAGTAGCAAAGGCTACATATAAGAAAGAGTAAATGATAAGGCTGTAAATGTTAACTAGTTTCCTATTGTAAAAGGACATAAATACGAGGCTTAGACATTTGTTTCTTAATTTGGAGGAGTCTTTGAAGGTTGATAGTAAAGACATGTTTTTAAATTAGATGGCTCCCTGGGAAATAATCTGTTACTTCTGAAACTGTGTGATGGGGATCTCTCATTGGGTTATCTGGGACACTGCACTGAGTCTGAAGTAATAGTAACAAACGGTATCATGTTTCTTACATCTAACGCCAGCTCAAAAAAGCTCCTCAGAACTCACTGTGGCCACAACATAAAGCAAAGAGACATAGCAACTGGTAGAGGGGAAATCACAGAAACAGAAACACTGTGCTGGCAGGTAGCTTACAGAGATGAGGATGTACAGTTAATCAAAACAACATGTTGCCTGGAAGGCCAAGAGGGGGAGTATAGAAGATAACAATAGGCAGTCTCTCCAAGCTTGTAAGAGGCTCCATATGTCATCTCTGAGGAAAGGGGAAAAAACCACCAACCAAAACTATCTTTACTACCCATGTTTGCCACACCAAAGCATATCCCTACATGTTTCTGTGCACACAAATACATTTTCAAACATGAAACATAGCACCATAATAACAATAATGTATATCACTTTGCAGATAGCGAGCACTTTGAAGTACATTGACCTTTTTCAGATTTCAAGAGTTCAGAGTATATAACAATTGGCAAAGAATTTAGAATGCCAGAGATGAAAGGCTCTGTTAGGTGAAAAAATAATGTGACTGAGATTGAAACTAAAATAATTAAAATCTCTTTGTGGGTTAAAATGCACAGTTGTATATGATTGTTTATTTACCTATGTTTTGCCTGTGATACAATAAATTTCGAGAGACTGAAGAAGGGTTCAAACAGGAAACAGAGTTCAGAGATTCAGTGATTAAATTTCTTCCATTTTAATTTAAGTCACATTTGCTCTGACTTGGGATGGGATAGTTAACATCACAGTTTGAGGAATCTCTTTGATAGGGTTAATCAAAAGGGAATCAAGCCTCTAGCTTTGGGGTTTCTGAATTAATTACTACTTGTGGGAGGTATGGAGCAGCAGCAACAACACATTTGTAACCAAAGCCTCAAAATGAGTCAGAACAGCTCATTTAGATAACTCACGAACTTAATTGGCTAAATTAAAAGCAGGACTAGGATTTCCAACACAGCTGGGCTCAAGGCAAGAACAACCATGCAGGCTCACAGAGAGGAAGAGCCATGAGTCAGAAGCATCCCAGAAAAAGGCTAACAAGAGTGGCACATTAACCGGAAGTCAAGTTGTGTGCCTTAAACGGTAGTCAACAGTATATCTCAGAGACCATTAACAGGTGGAGCCCTGGTGGCGCAGTGGCTAAGATCTCAGCCTGCTAACCAAAATGTCAGCAGTTTGAAGCCACCAGTTACTCCTTGGAAACCCTATGGGGCAGTTCTACCCTGTCTTATAGGGTCGCTATGAGTCAGAATTGACTTGATAGCACACAACAGCATTAACAGATTTCTTCTAGAAGTGGATTAGAAAGCCGTTCCCCCTAGTCTTGAAAATGAGTCTTCATACTTAGAACTTTAGAGAGAGGAAGGGGCCTTAGATCACATGTAATAAGGCAACGCTTTCGTTTTACAATGAAACTGATACCCATAGAGACTAAGGGTCTTGCTCTGGCTTTACAGCAGTCTGTACAGCCAGTTAGCTGAGACATGAATTCGGATCACCTGAGATAATGGCTATATAGCATGATCCTAATCCTCCTCATTTCTCCCCAGCAACATTTGAGTAGCTTTCTTGACCTCCAGATCTTCTTTCTTCAGTCTGTGCAGCTCACCATTGACAGGTTCATCTATTTCATTATGTCAAACACGCTATAAAACCTTCAGTGGCTCCTGCCTTCTCACAGCCTAACAAGATTGTTTGCAAACTGACACACCTTGCACAAAGTAATTTCTAACCCTTTAGGCTTTTATATCCCAGCTCAAAAACTCTCCTCCAGACCTGTTGGCTTTAAGAAAATTTTCTGAGCCTGTTTCAACAACAACATCACACATGCACACACACAAACACACCTCTTGTGCTCTCCATTGTTAATAAACATGCTTATCCTCCCTTTTTTTGTACAGACAAATCCTCTTCCTCTTTCAATACCTTCATCAATCCCCATCTTTACATAAAGCTTTCCCCATCACATACTCCCTCTCACTTCTCCACTCCATCCCCCAAACCATACTTGCCTAGTAAGCTTCCAATTACATATTTTTGGATGAGTAATGTGAAAATTGTGAAAACTAAAATAGAACTTGAAGTCATGTTGGTGCAGATCAATATACCATATGCTAGTGGAAAGAAAAAAATGTTATAGTCAGTTCAGTTTTCAGAGTCCAGTATATTAGCTAAAGTGTCCTTTTATATACCTTAATCCCAATAATAGAACCATCTAGATTCTGGGAGCCAGGTAGCAAGATAATATATGAAACCATGCCTGGCTCCTATTTGTTATTATTCTCTTTACTGGTTATGAGGTTTGACTCACCCCTGTTCCCACCTTTTTTAAAAAGTTAAATTTGGTTTTTATTTCGACTATTCCGTGTAAACTTTCAGGAAGAAACCAAGTGGAAGAAATACCTACAACATGACTGGATGAAAAAATCAGGGAATGTTTTTTGGTCTAATCACTCTTGCATTCCCTTCAGACGATATTTGCGGCAATTTAGGTATAACTAGAATACATTTACAGTCTCTTTGCCAAAAATTACAGCTGCTCTTTGCAAACTTAACATTTCCAATATTTCTGGCATTTCAGGAATATTGATTATTAGACAGATGAGGAAGGTATGTTGTAAGATTTGTGAGATCTGGGAGTAGACCTTCATCACTCCAGGAATTGCAACAAGGGTAAAATTTTTAAATGAAAGTGGTAATATGGAGGATAAGATAGAGTAAGCTACATGTAAGTCTAGAAAAAACTGGAGAATCAGTTTTTTTTTTTCCCTGCTATAAAATATAACTCAAACATTTAGAGGCTAATTTGGGAAAATAGGAAAGAAAGTATTAAAAATATATATATTTAGTTCTTAAAACAAGAATTACTTGGTCTAATTCATCTTGGCAATAGAAAAGCGTACACAGACTGTAAGTTCATGGAAAAAGGGGCAATGTCTGTCTTCTCTTTGATTTTCTTGCAGTGTCTTGTCTTTCATTTTCTTGCAGTGAATAGCACAGAATCTAGTAAGTGCAAAACAAGCATTTATTGGAATCCTAAACGAATGAATACATGCATATATATGTCTTATTGTCAGTAATTAAGCCATCTCCTCAATATTACCATGTATAGCTAAAGTATAGGAAAACTTTTCCTGGTATGCCAATAAATAGTTAAATGACTATAGGCATGCTTCTTAACCACGGTGAACCTTAGTTTACTAATTTGTAAGATGAGGGTAAGGTCTGCCCTGCTTCAAAGGGTGGTTTTGAGGACTGAATGAGAGCATTATGCAAAAACATCTTGCAAACTGTAAAGTACTATAAAATATGAGATGTTATTTTAACAGCATGAGATATTTGAAAAACATTAAATTCATACCTGAGTTGTTGACCTGATTTTTTATTTTAATTGCAAGTAGGAAAAAAAAAAAAAATAGAACCTATAACAGCAGGCTTCTGAAAAAGCTTTACTCTTGGGATTTTCACATGGGGTTATACTTTCACAACTGTCAGAGCAGATCACACAGAAATTTAAAAGATATAGAATATTTACTTAGAAGAACATGCACTAAGGATGTGATGCTAATTTTGATTAATTTTCTGCATTCATAAGTATCTTGCCAAAGTAGGAGGACCAGTGAAATGGCCTCATTATACAGATTTGTGTGCTTGCTGTTGCCCATTATTGTACTTTCTGGTAACTGATCTGCAAAGTGTGCTTTTAATGTTTTATTTAAAAATTCATTTTAGGAAGATTAGGAATGGAGAACATTTCTTGGAACAGCTACTGGCAATGTTTAGTAAGGAAAAAAAAAACCTATCCAATTTTCCTTTGCATACTATAAAATAATGATTTATTGCTAGCAGCATTTTGTTGCCTTAGGAGACAGAACCTCTTTTTACACTTCAAACTATATGGGAGATGCTTCTATTCCATTCTCCCATAAAGAAAAAAAATAATTCATGTTTGGAAAAGAACAAAAAACGGGCTTCATTCATTCAACAAATATTTATTGATTACTCAGAATTATGCTAAAAACAAAAACAAAAAATGTCGCTGTTGAGTCGATTTTGACTCACACCAACCCTATAGTACAGAGTAGAACTGCCCCATAGGGTTTCCAAGAGCAACTGGTGGATTCAAACTGCCGACCTTTTGGTTAGCAGCCAAGCTCTCAACCACTATGCCAGCAGGGCTCCTAGCACCATGGTAGTCACTAGAAATTGTTTTTCTAATGTTTTCAGCTAATACATGTAATTTTACTCTATTTTAACTGTAGACTTAAGATTATGAGGCCCCCTACAGCAAGTTTCATATCTTCTTTGTCTTTGTATCTTCAGAGCCTAGCTCACAATAGGTGTGGTACTCAAGTGTTCAGTAAATGAATGGTTGGAGAATGAACAATGCTGGCCTAGAAGCTAGAGAATTAAAGCCTAGACATCACTACAGATTCTACCTTCATTTCTTCTCTGCATGCATACTGACACTGCCTCAATTCATTGTGCCACCCACACTCATACTATTGCAGTAACGTTTTAAATGGTCTCCTTGCCTCTATTCTGCCACCTCCCCACTTCATCCTCCATAATGCTGCCAAATCTGAAACATAAATCTGATAATTTCCCTCTTGGGCTTCAATTCTTTCAGTGGCTGCCTCTCACCTCACAGCATTTTGCAATCTTTCTCCCCAAGTACCCCTAACGGTGGATTTAGATGTAAAATATCTCTCCAAAGATGAGTTTGCCACAGGTTTTTCCTCAACTTTGATATTTAACAGAAATCTAGTATTTTTGTTTTAACATTTCATTGTGTTTTAGGTGAAAGTTTACACAGCAAGTTAGTTTCTCATTCAACTATTCACACACAACTTGTTCCATGACATTGGTTGCTCTCCCTGCAATGTGTCAATGTGTCTTTTCCACCCTTCCTTCCTTTCCCGTTTCCGCCCCTCCGGTTTCCCTTCTCATCTTTGTTTTTGGGCAAATGTTGCCCGTTTGGTTTTGCATAGTTGATTGTTCTAAGGAACACATTCCTCACGAGTGCTATTGTTCATTTTATAGGCCAATCTGTTATTTGGCTGAAAGGTGACCTCCAGGAGTGGCTTCAGTTCTAAGTTAAAAGGCTGTCTTAGGGTGGTAGTCTCGGGGTTTTCTCTAGTCTCTTTCAGTCCAGTAACTCTGGTCCTTTCTATGAATTTGAGTTTTGTTCTACATTTTTCTCCCATTCTAACCAGGACCTTCTATTGTGTCCCTGGTCAGAGCAGCTGGTAGTGGTAGCTGGGCATTGGAAATCTAGTTTTATTTTAAAATGTGTGTGGGTTCTGCATTTGTCTTCACAATATACCCAAATCTGTTTTACCTTTGAAACATTTTTTCCCCTTCAAATCTTCAAGTAAAATTGACAGTTTGGGAAAGCATACTACGTTTGTTTTGTGGATTTCTTACCTGGTATTGTATCTTTGGGTCTCCTGCTTGCCAGCAAGTTCATCAATATGAGAAAGATAGCCCCAAAGAACAGAGTCAGTTCTTTAGCAAAGCAAACAAGGTCCTTCATGATCTGAACACTGGAAATTTTGGGCCTCATTTTATGTAATTTCCTATCTCTAACATTCTCCACTGCTTTGCCAAACCATTTGGAGTCCTCAGAATATGCTTGGTTTCTTACAAGCCTCTATAGTTTTGCAAACACTGTTTCTCGGTACCTACTCCTTGATCTGTCTAATAAACTCTTCACCTTCAAACTACAAATTTAAATTTTACATCACCTGTAAAACCATACTCAGCTCTCCCAGAATAACACAAAAGCTAGTCCTGCTTTGGGGCTTCCATGACATTCTGCGCATTCACAGCACGTATCATGTCATAATAATCTTCTGGGGCAAGGATTTATTGTTACTTAGCATCTTGCTTAGTGCCTGGTGGCTTACGGATGATTAAATTAAACTATCTGTAACTAACTTAATCAAAAGAAGCTGGAAAATTGGATAATCATATAATTTGAGGGCCGTTGCTTTAGAAATAGTTTCAATTGTTTGAGGTTATTTAGAACACAGTTGTTTAATTACTAGTTAGCATCTTTAAAATACTATAGAATATTAAATGGGCCTCTGCTTTTTAAAATGCAGACCTTATGTTTCAGAGTTTAAATCACCATTTAAAACCACTAAATCAACTTCCTGTTTCCTAGCTAGTTTGTATGATTATTACATCAACCAAGTAAGAACTTGTTTCAAATATAAATCCAGATTTGAGACTTAAACTTATCACATGGTGAACAGTTGACTTCTTATTGGTTTATCTGAAAGATACAAGTAATTACATGATATAAGAAGTTCATTATTAAAAATAAGTATCTGAATTATATTATGATTAAATGGTACCTCATTTAGAAAGTCTCTGGCTTTGACAAGAGAAAAATGGAATGCTTCTAAGTGTATTGAAATTGTAGTCAGTGCAGCCTAAACTTGTCTTTCAGGGAGATAATTGCTTTTGTGTACCTTAAAGGTGGCTATAAATTGAAATTTCAAGTACTGATTATGGATGATGCTCATCCCCTGGAAAATGGAACTGATAAGAAGCTTGTTAGAAAATTCCACGCGTCCATCTTATAACGGTAGAATGCCTTTGACATGAAACAAAATGTTTGGCTTGCATTTCATTTTTTTTTTTTTGGTACCAAGTCTTCAGTTTAAAAAAAGAAATATTTTGTATGTACAAACGAAAATTCTGTCACTCAAAACAATTCATTCTTGAATCTTATCTACATTGATTGGAATGGAATTCTAAAAACCCATCTATGTGAAAATACTTTGTACAAATCTTCCTGGATACCATTTTCTAAAAGACAAATAACTTTAATAATTAAGAGTGGAAATCACCTATTTAGCAGCCAATTAATCTAGTATGGACTATGGCTTAGAAATAAAATTATAGTCAGAATCAAGTTCATTACTTAATAAATGACTTCCAATGGCTTCCAATACAAGCATTCAGACCACATACAATAATCAGCTCTCTTCCTAGCTTAGTAAAAAAATATACTCCTTAATAAGGATGCGACATTCACCTTGAGAACAGGTACTATGTATAAAAGCCCTGCTCGGTATCCTCCTCCATCCTCCCAATGCCCCCCAATACCTGGCACATTGCCCTTCATATAATATTGCTAAGTCAATATTTATTGATTACTGTGTTTGATGTGACCAAACCATACCCTTAAGAACATTATCTCTTACAGTGAGATTGAACTCTTGAGATTAAAATATATTTTGAAAGAAGAATTATGCTTATATTAATGAGTTTTAGCATATAATTGAAAGTACAGTGGATGATACTCCTGATGCAATGTTAGCCCAGATGAAAATATGTTTAGGTATTTACATATTCAGTATGATATGGCTTTACTCAGCTCTATAATCATGGCTTACTTCTATAGGCTGACCTTACAAATACATAATAGTTAGGATACCAATTCACGAGATTCATTTTTAACAAAGTAGAATTTATACCATTAAATAGCAGTTGCCATTCAAAGCTGTTACTTTTAGATATGAACTTGAACATGAACTTTTAGAATTGATTTCAGGTTCAGTTGACACCGTATGAAAAAATAAACCTCTTTACAATCACACATCATTTTTTAAATCAAAATAATATTGACACTAGTTCACTTGTTAACCTAATTTAATGACCAGTATTGGCTTTAAATGACTTTTTACCATTTCTTAAAATTTTATTTATCCAAAAAAATTTATAAATTTGCTACTACTGCTGATACACAAATAAACGTTCCCTGGCCTTTTCTAAAAAGGAACTCTAAAAATGTGAGAGGCCATGCTTGTTTGATAGAAATACAGAATAACTAAAAGTTAAATTTAAATGACACTTTGGAGATAATACAAGTCTAGCCCCATATTTCACCAGTGGGAAAACTGAGATGAAAAACAACTTGTTTAAGGCCAGACCAATTCGTTACCAAACTAAACGATGATTTTTGGTTTATTCCCCTCAGCCCTATGCCTTTAAAACTAGATATATGTGCTATTTATATATTTTGAAAGTATCAGTCACTTAGCTTTATGTTTATACTTTTCATATTATTTCTTAGAAACAGCATATTTAAAATGATTCACATGTACCTTTTGTTTCTATTTGCTTTTTTTCTTTTTCTCAATGGGACTTTAAGTGCAATTATACTTCATGGCATGTGATTAGAGAGGATTTACTTGAGTCCTAGGTTTTCAAATAGAGGTAATTTAATGGCTTTCATGATCAGAATACTGAAGAGGATTCTCTAAGTAGCAACACTGCTATATACTTTATGCAAACCAGAGCACAAAAGACAATTTGTTCTGTAGCTATTTTTTAAATGTTACTTTTTGAACAAATTGTGTTTTAATCATAGACTTGAAAGATGATTTGAGAACAGAAAAAAAATTTCAGAAAAAATTTATGCAAGAATGGAGTTTTGTATATAAAACAAATGTAATAGCTAAAATTGGTAAGTAGAAAATGGTGTCAGTTTATTCATTTTTAGAAGCCTATTTATACTCTGATTGGAAATGTAGTATGTTCCTCACTGAGAATGCCTAGGTTTATCAGAACTATTACTTTTGTTTGGTAGGAAACAGTGTATTTGTCTCAACATAGTAGTACCTTGTAGATTGTACAAGAATGGAACATGAAGGAGAGTTTTGACATTCTAAAAATATTAATTTGTTTCTTAGGACAACTCTTTAGTTAATTTATTCTGTATGTTTTGATACACACTTTCCTTAATTTCTCAGCCTCTCAGTTTTATACTATGAACAATCTGAATGAAACACACACATGTGCCCGTAACTCTATGCTGAAATCTAGAGGAAAAACAAAATGTTGTAGTCAAAAGTTTTGATAAAAGCTGCTAGTCACAAAGAAAATTCTGGAACTTTACAGGCAAAAAACAAAAACCCTTAAACTATAGTGGCCCCAGGGAATGCTCATAAGAGCATATTCTGAATCAGAAAAAACAAGTTCTTAGTTATTTTGCCAAAGCATCATTTGTTTACATTAAATTGCAGAATTATTATGAAATGTGGGAAAATAGAAGGGTTTATGTTTGCAACAAACAAATTCTGGTTTAAATTATATGGTTTATAATTATTTAGAAAAATCATAAGGTGAAATACTGCCTGATGCCTACAGGTGTTATTTTGATTATTTTTGCTTTTAAATTATAGCCCAAAGCACCTGCAATGATACTATTAATACTTGTTCATTGTAATATCAGTGTATTCAACCTACAATTCTTCATCTGGTAACAAAGTCTTGCCTCCCTTGCCCTACCCACAATCACTGTTTGTTAGAACAAACAACCAGTGAAAATAGTAATACCAACATTAGGGTGACATTTGGCACAATGATAATTTCTTAGAAATGTTGTATTTAGAGAAAAAAAAAAAAAAAGCCTGAATCAGAGGTTAAAATGAATTCCTACATTACACCTCAAGGTAGAGAGAAGTACAGAGTTTATGATAATATATTTAGTTCCTACAAACAAAATGTCTATGATCACATTGTTTATTTTAAATAATGACATCCCAAATTTTTTGCAAATAGCTATCAAGTGTTCTTGTTAATTTCATCTCATTTTTGTATAGATGGTTTAAAAAAAAAAATCCAGAAATAAACAATGAGGTTGTATCTGGTGGCAGCCATGAAGGTGTACCTCTTAGATCTCCAACTTCAGGGGGTGAAATTGAAAAAGGCCCTAGCTGTTGCACTCTGAAATCCACCTTGGCGTTTAAACCAAGGCCATACTTCCCACGGGCTTCTAGCCAATAGATGAGCATATTTGAGACACTAAGGTATGCCTGCTTCTGAGAGATGTGGGACTCCCCTGATAGGGACTCTCCTGACTTTGGCTTGGAAACTCCACAACAGACTTGCTGAACTTTCCTTAGAGCTGCTCTGCACTTAAGACTCTACCTCTTCTTTCTTCCTTCCACTCTTCTTCACTTGGGGTCAGACCTGCATTGCAGGTTAATGACTTTCCCAGTCTCCCCTAGTTCCTCCCCTATTTTCTACTACTGGTGATTCCCTAATACAATTGTTTCATGTTTAATCCCATATTGGAGTCTGTTGCTTGGCAGACCCATGCCAACACATATCCCTATCTAGATGTTCCACTGATTGCATAAACTCTTCCAGGGTAGTTCTTAGATATTTCATCTAATTAGATCAGCTTACAATCTTCTAACATATATTTACATTGTTGTGTAAAAAAACTGGAATCTAAGCATTAATTAAGCATTAATTAAGACTTTAAAAAACGGAGACACATATTCTTTGAAAACTCTTACTTAGCAAAGTCAGATTATCATGAACTCTATACACTTTTAGTGTTGTTTTATTCTGAAAGCATATGTTCATTAATTTCCATATGCTGATTTCTCAGCATAAAATGGCCTCTTCTCCCTTCTCTGTTTTGTGAACTCTTACATGTCTTTCAGTATCCAGTTTCAACTTCAGCAAAAGTTAGTAGTTCCTTCACCTGGAATTCCAACATACTATGTATAATAAAAAGACACCTGAAAACATAGTAGCCTCTATCCTTTATCAAAAAAGGCAAGGTCATGTTCCTTTGTAGACATTGTGCCTTACTTACATAAACTCAAGCCAAAATTTACTAAGTTTAAATGAGGAAAAATTAGTTGTGGATAAGACAAGGCATTTTTTTAAGGGAGAGTCCTATTAAAGTTTTAGAAAAGAGAAATATCTACAAATAAATGTATGTGAGTGAGAGTGTAGGTCAGTATTGTCCTTTATCCTTGCTATAAGAAGCTTGCCTCTCAGTCTGTCTTTCCACCTCACTGGTAGCTTTTGACTCAGTTGTCCACCTTTTAATTCTATAAACATGCCTCAAATCAAGATACACATAACCACACTTAGTCTTCTCCTCATCATTTCGCCCGACTAACAATTTTCCCGCAGATTTGACTCTTTTAATTGTGACATTAACCAGGCAGGGTCCAAACTTCACAATCACCTATGACTTCTTCCTCCTTGTGATTTTTGATAACCAGGTGATTACCTGTGAATTCTTCTGAAATATATTTGTGATGTATCACTTCTTATCCATTATCAAAGCTCCTACCCGGGTTCAGGACCTTACAAATTCATATTCTGCCAGACTCTTTCTTCTGTTCTAATACCCTAACATTTCATGTTCCTACAATGTTAACCTTCCCTAAACATCTTTTTAATTGTGTCCTTTTCCTGCTAAAATGATTCAATGGCTCTCCATTCCTCACTAAATAAAACCTAAGCCTCTCAGCCTAGCATTTTCTAAAATCTGGCTGCAAACTGCCTTTCCAAATTTATCTCCCTCCTGAATATATTGTATGTCCCTTTAATTCTCCAACTTTAAAGTACATAAAATATACCTGGGCGGGGGGCGGGGGGGCAGAATAAACGTTCAGATTTCTGGTCCTACAACTCCAGAGATTCTGGAACAAAAGTTCTAGTGTGAGGTTATGGACTCTGCATTTTATGCACATTCCCCAAGTGACTCTGTTGCAGGTCATCATATCATACCATGAGAAACACTGTGATATTTTGGTAAAACTGAATAGTTTTTGCTGGTAAGCACTGTTTTTCTTGCTGCTTCTGTGGATGTGCTTATATTGTCCTCAAACCTAGGACAAAATCCATTCATCCATTTATTCATTCAAACAAAGCCTACTTATCATTATGGTGCAAATAACTGCCCCATTCAGCTCTCCACAAAACAAGTTTTCCTGTTTTCTTTTTATAAACGTTTGCCCAGACAGCTGAAACAAACATTTCACACTTGGTGATATCCATTTGTCATTATTTAGTTATGGTTTGTAGGAAATGATGAAGAAAAGACCCAAGAAATTGCCTTTGGCAAATCCTTCAGCTATCTAGAAAATTCATCTGGTTCCCATATGCAGGCCTTTACATGGATCTGGAAGCTAGTATTATTTTAATGCAAAGTTGCCTTACATATTTTGTAAAACATTCTGATATTTTAAAACTCTGCTTTGCTATCAAATATGTATAGCAAGAGGTTGCCCAAGGAATTAAACAGTGTACACAGATGTGAGTAGCAAGGCTCTCTTAACTATGTTCTGGAATGGCCCATTAAAACATCTGGCAAAAAACATATTTTTGGAATGCCTATTGACTGGACATACTGAAGTAAAATATTTGGTCAAAATGGTTAATCAGCAAGTACTGCAAACCATCTGTGAGCCTGGATGCTTATTTTTGCCTTTGTAATTTCTCCAGTTTGAGAAACATCTGGAGTAGGCTGACAGTTATTATCTGAAACATTCTCTCTAATATCAATGCTCCTAACATGCTTCCCCAACTTCTCTTCTAACTTAAATCATACTCAACCAAAACCAAAACCAAACACCCAAACCCCTTGCTGTCAAGTTCATTCTCACTCATTGTGACCCTATAGGGCACAGTAGAATTGCCCCATAAAGTTTCCAAGGAGCAGCTGGTGGCTTCGAACTGCTGACCTTTTTGTTAACAGCGGGGTTCTTAACCACTGCACCACCAGGGCTCCAAATCATCTTCACCTGTCCCATATCTGAGCTATGGCAAAAAAAATTTTCTTCCTAATATTCTCATTTGGCATCTATCTAAACAAAGGAACTGTGGTGGTGCAGTGGTTAAAGAGCTCAGCTGCTAACCCAAAGGCCAGCGGTTCGAACCCACCAGCTGCTTCATGAGAGAAAGATGTGGCAGACTGCATCTGTAAAGATTTACAGTCTTGGAAACCCTATGTGGCAGTTCTACTCTGTCCTATAGGGTCGTCGTGAGTTGGAATTGACTTGACAGCAACAGGTTTGGTTTTTGGTTTTGTCTCTCTAAATGCACATGTTGTGTATGTACACCAACGACCTAAGCAACTTATTCAAGGAGATGATAATCTTGCTTGATTTCCTCCCTATTTCAAGGTGTAAATCAAGTGTCACTCCAAAATGTGTAGTTTTCGCAATAAGCATCGAAGTAAAGTTTCTGTCTGTGGGTTGGTGTGTGTGTTAGACATAGAGACGAGTGGTTTGAGAGCACGTAAAAATAAAACAATAAAAAGGGAAATAACATAATAATATCACAACATCTTCCCTCCAAATTCTCTATTTAGTAATATTTAAATTATAACCCCAGCAGTTTGAGTTGTGAATTCTTAGATCAGTATGAAAGTACATAAAGAGAAAAAAAAAAATCAGTCTTAGCAAAAACACCGATTTTCTCCTCTGCCTTTGCTTAGTGTCATTAACGGTGTAAGATATCAATTCTGCTTTAAAAATAATATTTCTACAGTTTTCTAGAGTTGAGATCACTGTTCGTTTTAATGCTCATTTTGCAATCAATGTTCACACACAAAGATGATATTCCAGGAACCAAATGAAATTGGGCTATTTCTAACTTGCTGCATTTTTCATCCTTTTCCTCCTTAAACACAATCATGGAAGGATTTAAATGAAAAAGAGGAATGATGATCTAAATGTTTAAGAATGACTTGTAGTGTTGAGGGGTTATGCTACACCTAAAATTTGTATTTGAAATTGTCAGTGGATGATCCCTTCCTGTAGTTAATCATTAAACATAGTATGTATGCATTTTTCACTTGACATCAGAGTTTTTACATTGAATTTACATTTCTGCTCAAGGTTCTCCTTTGTAATCTTAAAATGTATCCTATTATGGAGAGAGGACACAGGATAAGATGTCTCCTCATTTAAAATTCAATCTTTCCTCAAATTTGCACACACTAAGTATAGGAGCCCCCATGTGTCTGTCAGTTTGTCATACTGTAGGGGCTTGCTTGCTGCTGTGATGCTGGAAGCTATGCCACCGGTATTCAGATACCAGCAGGGTTACCCATGACAGACAGGTTTCAGCTGAGCTTCCAGACTAAGACAGACTAGGAAGAAGACCTGGCAATCTACTTCTGAAAAGAATTAGCCAGTGAAAACCTTATGAATAGCAGTGGAACATTGTCTGATATAGTGCCGGAAGATGAGCTCCCCAGGTTGGAAGGCCCTCAAAGGAAGACTGGGGAAGAGCTGCCTCCTCAAAGTAAAGTGGACCTTAATGACTTGTGTGGATGGAGTCAAGCTTTCAAGACCTTCATTTGCTGATGTGGCATGACTCAAAATGAGAAGAAATAGCTGCTAACATCCATTAATAATGGGAATGTAAAATGCACGAAGTATGAATCTAGGAAAACTGGAAACTGTCAAAAATGAAACAGAATGCATAAACATTGATATCCTAGGCATTAGTGAGCTGAAATGGACTGGTATTGCCATTTTGAATCAGACAACCATCTGGTTTACTATGCTGGGAATGACAACTTGAAGAGGAATAGCGTTGCATTCATTGTCAAAAAGAACATTTCAAGATCTATCCTGAAGTATAGTGCTGTCAGTGATAGGATAATATCCACACGTCTACAAGGAATACAAGCTAATACAACTATTATTCAAATTTATGCACCAATCACTAAGGCCAAAGATGAAGAAATTGAAGATTTTTACCAGCTTCTGCAGTCTGAAAATGATGGAACATGCAACCAGGATGCATTGATAATTACTGGTGATTGGAATGCGAAAGCTGGAAACAAAGAAGAAGGAACAGTAGTTGGAAAATATGGCCTTGGTGATAGAAACGATGCCAGAGATCACATGACAGAATTTTGCAAGACCAACGATGTCTTCATTGCAAATACCTTTTTTTCACCAACATAAACGGTGACTACACACATGGACCTCGCCAAATGGAATACACAGGAATTAATTTACATCTGTGGAAAGAGACGATGGAAAATCTCAATATCATCAGTCAGAACAAGGCCAGGGGCAGACTGTGGAACACACCATCAATTGCTCATATGCAAGTTCAAGTTAAACCTGAAGAAAATTAAGACAAGTCCACGAGAGCCAAAGTACGACCTTGAGTATATCCTACCTAAATTTAGAGACCATCTTTAGAATAGATTTGGCCTGTTGAACACTAATGACAGAAGAAGAGACGAGTTGTGGAATGACATCAAGGACATCATACATGAAGTAAGAGGTCATTAAAAAGACAGGAAAGAAAGACAAGACCAAAATGGATGTCAGAAGAGTCTCTGAAACTTGCTCTTGAATGTTGAGCAAACGGATGAAATGATGAAGTAAAAGAACTGAACAGAAGATTTCTAAGAGTGGCTTTAGAAGACAAAGTATTATAATGACATGTGCAAAGAACTGGAGATAGAAAACCAAATGAGAAGAACACGCTCAGCATTTCTCAGGCTGAAAGAACTGAAGAAAAAATTCAAGCCTCCAGTTGCAATGGTGAAGGATTCTATGGGGAAAAATATTAAACAATGCAGGAAGCATCAAAAGAAGATGGAAGGAATACACAGAGTCATTATGCCAAAAAGAATTGGTTGACGTTCAACCATTTCAAGAGGTAGCATATGATCAGGAACCAATGTTACTGAAGGAAGTCCAAGCTGCACTGAAGGCACTGGCAAAAAACAAGGCTCCAGGAATTGATGGAATATCAATTGAGATGTTTCAACAAACGGATGCAGCGCTGGAAGTGCTCACTCATCTATGCCAGGAAATTTGGAGGAAAGCTACCTGGCCAACCAACCGGAGGAGATCCATATTTACGCCTATTCCCAAGAAAGGTGATCCAATCAAATGCAGAAATTATCGAACAATATCATTAATATCACATGTAAGTAAAATTTTGCTGAAGATAATTCAAAAGCAGCTGCAGCAGTATTTCAACAGAGAACTGCCAGAAATTCAGGCTGGATTCAGAAGGGGATGTGGAACCAGGGGTATCATTGCTGATGTCAGATGGATCCTGGCTGAAAGCAGAGAATACCAGAAAGATGTTTATCTATGTTTTATTGACTATGCAAAGGCATTCGGCCGTGTGGATCATGACAAATTATGGATAACATTTCGAAGAACAGGAATTCCCAAACACTTGATTGTGCTCATGAGAAACCAGTACATAGATCAAGAGGCAGTTGTTCGGACAGAACAAGGGGATACTGCGTGGTTTAAAGTCAGGAAAGGTGTACGTCAGGGTTGTATCCTTTCACCATACCTATTCAATCTGTATGCTGAGCAAATAATCCTAGAAGCTGGACTATATGAAGAAGAACAGGGCATCAGGATTGGAAGAAGACTCATTAACAATCTGAGTTATGCAGATGACACAACCTTGCTTGCTGAAAGTGAAGAGGACTTGATGCACTTGCTGATGAAGATCAAAGACCACAGCCTTCAGTGTGGATTACATCTCCACATAAAGAAAACAAAAATCCTCACAATTGGACCAATAAACAACTTCATGATAAATGGAGAAAAGATTGAATTTGTCAAGGACTTCATTTTACTTGGATCCACAATCAACACCCATAGAAGCAGCAGTCAAGAAATCAAAAGATGCATTGCATTGGGCAAATCTGCTGCAAAAGACCTCTTTAAAGTGTTGAAAAGCAAAGATGTCACCTTGAAGACTAAGGTGAGCTTGACTCAAGCCATGGTATTTTCGATCACATCATATGCATAGGAAAGCTGGACAATGAATAAAGAAGACTGAAGAAGAATTAACACCTTTGAATTGTGGTGTTAGTGAAGAATATTGAATATACACCATGGACTGACAAAAGAACGAACAAATCTGTCTTGGAAGAAGTACAACCAGAATGCTCCTTAGAAGCAAGGATGGCGAGACTACGTCTTACATACTTTGGACATGTTGTCAGGAGGGATCAGTCCATGGAGAAGGACATCATGCTTGGTAAAGTACAGGGTCAGTGAAAAAGAGGAAGACCCTTAATGAGATGGATTGACACAGTGGTTGTCACAATGGGCTCAAGCATAACAACGATTGTGGGCATGATGGAGGACTGGGCAGTGTTTCATTCTGTAGTACACAGGGTCACTATGGATAGGAACTAACTCAATGGTACCTAATAACAACAACAACAAGTACAGGAGGGCATTATCAACCTGTTCATCACTCATGGACAGCCCCTTTCCAGTAGCTGAATTCCTCTTCATTTGGTATCTTTCTGTATATCTCCTGCTGCTTCTCTCTCTTTTTCTAAATTCCAACTCCAAAACCCAAACCAGCTGCTGTGGGGTCAACTCCAACTCATGATGACCCTATGTGTGTCACAGTAGGATTGTGCTCTACAGGGTTTTCAGTGGCTGATTTTTTTGGAAGTGGATCACCAGGTCTTTCTTCCAAGACACCTCTGGCTTAGCATCCAAGCACATTAAACCTTTGCAACATCCAAGGACTCCTTTCTAAATCAAGACAACACAAATTGTGATTTTTATTTTATTGCATAAGATAATAATATTAGATCATATTTCTGCCTCTAAAATTATTAAGAACTCCAAAGAATCACTAAAAAAATGGTCTCAGGTAAGCAGATCAGGGCATGATAAAATAGAACAGTGTAAGTCATAGGCTAATTGAGCCTAACTGCCTGTAGTATAGAATGCTCATTAAGTGTCTTGATGCCAAATGTCCAGCCAGATGTTCCTGGTTGGATGATAGTGCTGATCTACAATATGTCCTGTGATTGCTTTATAATGTCCCCTTCCCCAATTTAGCCTTGTCATATACTTAATGTTCATTTTAAATCTCTGGCAAAAGGTTTATAAAGTAATATTGCCCAGGATAACATTTAAAAAACTTAGTTCCCTTAAAAATGTTATTGAGGTCTTTCACTGTATATTAATAGATTAGAGAGTTGGTAGTTGTAATGATAACGATTATTTAAAAAAAAAAGTAACTTTCAAAGCAAAAAGTGATTTTATTCTCAAAGGGTTCACGTATACTTGAGCACTAAACATAATTTGAATCAATATAAAAAGGAGAGCTAGTTATTACAGATGTGCCTTTTAAGAACTTTACACAGTATAGTCTACTATACATGGCCAAAGCAGTGGGGGTGATATGAGGTGTTTCATGTAATAGTAAAAAGAATATAATAGGAAAGTGAGTCTTCAATAAGGAATCCTATTAGCTCAAATGCATAACAGCCTATGCTCCAATGGGAAAAAATGCACTGAGCCCTTTTTGTCTCATTACCATGGAACTCTCCAGCTAGAGACAATGTAATAAGTAAGAATATTTAATAATGAAGTGTATTTAGTATTTTAATAAATAATCAAACCTGGAAGTAGTCCGAGATAATCTGTCTTGCTCCAAATTTTATTTTCTATTAAAAACAGAAAACTTATAATGGGGTATACATACATGTAATAAGTCACAGCCTATGCCCATTCAACCAAACCCTGAGCATATCTTTGTAAGTTATTTGCATATTTAAAATTAGCTTAGAAAGGAAAAATAAAACAACCTAATACAAAAAAGAATAACTAATGGATAAAGGTGAATTGTGTAAAGTAGGAAAAAATAAAACTATCTTGTATTATGAAAGATGTCTATATATCATTGTTCAAAGTGTCTCACATATGTGGACGATACAATCCTTAATGGAGACCTGATGGTGCAGTGGTTAAGAGCTCAGGCTGCTAACCAAAAGGTTGGCAGTTCAAATCTACCAGCCCCTCCTTGGAAACCCTATAGGGCAGTTGTTCTACTCTGTCCTATAGGATTGCGATGAGTTGGAATCGACTCGACAGCAATGGGTTTATAAGCCTTAATACTTGGCCAAAAGGATTGTTTCAGTATTTTGTTTTTTTCCTTCAATAATTATTTTTCTAACTGCCACTTAGGAAAATAATTTTTTGCTAAATTACACTTAATAAATTATGTTAAATTATAAAAGCAATATCTTTTCAACAGCAATACCTGTACAATATTTGGGAACTACTTTTCTACCACCCAGAGATTCCTCTGTTTTTTTCCTTCTTCAGTATTCATTGACTGCCTACTAGGTGCAAGGCACTCTGCTAGGTTCCGTAGAAAAAAATGGTAAATAAGAAATGGTTCCTACACTGAGAAGCATGTATCTTCATGGTGAAGCTGGACAGCAGATGAGGAAACTGAAAGGATGTGCAGAAAATGCCATACTAAGGGAAAGTACTGGAGCACCACTGGCCCTGTCCCTGAGGTCAAGGAAGAGTACCTGGGGACAGTGACTTGCACTCTGCAACCAGAGATATTGACTTGAAGATTATTAACTTCTCTCCTAGTCTTTTCTCACATGTATATAGGTTAAACAAATCCATTTATATAGCTTTGTTTCACCAAATTTGCACTATATTGTTAGTAAATGTGTTTTTTATTCAAGTAAATTTCCCTTTCCCCCAATTATCTCTCAAGATGTGTTTCCTATCCTTGATTTCCTAAAAGGCCTTAGAATCGATGCACATTTCATTTTACTGAGGGAGAAACAAGATTTCAATGGTAAACCCACTCTAGAGAATAATACTATTGGAAGAAATCACTAAAACTGTTTTCATATTATTTTTATTTGTATTTTCTAAGCTCAGAAGAAAGTGCCTATTTCTGGTCTTAGAAAATACTCATTCAGCCAAACTCTGAGCATGTCTTTGTAAGTTACTCACATATTTAAAATTAGTGTAGAAAGGAAAAATAAAACTACATCATACAAAAACGAATGATAAAGGTGACTTGCCTAAAGTAAGAAAAAAATAAAACTACCTTCTATTATGAAAGATGTCTATGTATCGTTATTCAAAAATTGATCCTTCAGGCCAATGCTTACTATTTATAACACCAAGGAAGGAAGTAGCTAACAAGTGACTCGATGAGATTTAAGAATGAAACTAATGGCAAAATACTTTCAATTGTCAAAGGCACAGGGCTAAAACGAGTTGCAGTGTTTTTGCCAGCTAGGTGTTTTCTGCTTCCTTTACTGATGGGTCAAATGAACCATTTTGCTAGACTCTTATTAAGGTGAAGGATTTAAGGGGCCTAATTTATAAGAAAGGAGCATCTTTCACTCCACAAATATTTTCTAAAACATTTTAGGTTTGAATTGAGCTTCTTAAGCTGTGATGCAATTTGCCTCAATTACTGATATATTTATAATGTGAAAATCATAGTAATTTAGTCTGATAATTCTGAGAAAATTTAAGTACACATATATAATGACATCTATAATTATCTCAGCTCCTTAAAATTATAATAGCTCTATCCTCTAAGACAATAATAAGTACATATACACAATGACATCTACAGTAATATCAGCTTCTTAAAATTTTAAAAGTTCTGTCCTCTAAAACAATAATAGGCCAAGCGCTGTTTTAAGTGCTCTTCATTAACTCAATTAATCCTCATAAGGAACCTGTAAGGTAAATTCAATTATTATCCCCTTTTTACATAAGAGAGAACCAAGGCATAGAGAGATTAAGTAACCTGCCCAAGATCCCACAGTCCGTGAATGGCAGAGTCAGGATTCAAACACACAGCCTGACTCCAGAGTTGGCACTCCCAGCAACTGTACTAGGTGCCTCTCGACATGTATATGCCTTGCTTTGTTTTCAGATATGACTCTACTGCTGATGTTTCCCCTTCATCTCTGCCTGTGACTCGGAAGTTACACTATTACCACAAGTCTTACCCACACTACATGCATAAATTAGTCCTGTAGCTGTAACTTTTACTTGTGTGTCATTGATTAAGGCAATATCTCCAAGACTCATTCTTTTTAGTACCTTTTCTCCAACTAAGCCACCCAATTAAATCCGTTGCTATGCTTACCTTGCAGGGGAATATGAGCCACTGCTGTTTCCCCAGCAGCTCACAGCAATATTCTTTTTTTGAAGTCATGCTCTCCTGTGACTTTAAGCATTTCCTTTGCCCTTTCTACTTGAAGCGCTTCATTCAGCAGCTGTTTGAGAGTCCTGTTGTCAGCCACTATGCCCCTCTATCTAGGCCAGAGAAGAAATGTAGTAGCAGGTGGCTGTGCCTCAGTCATGGCAGAGTACTTGAATTATGAGATAGGCCTAAACTGAGTTAGGTGATACAGGCCTGCAGTCTCAGGGAACTGTGTGGCACACTGATGCTACTCTTTAAGGAATCCCTGGATGTGTGCTGCAGTTCTAGTTATGGTTCTCAAGCTCAGGGCTCCACAACATCCTGGAGTCAAATTAGACTTAAAGTATGTCATGAGCAATTTCTTTCAAATCATAAACCTCAAAAATTGAGACTAGTTTATTTTTAGAAATTATGGCAGATTTCAATAGTATTCTGATAAATTTTCTTAAGCGGTAAAACAAATGTATGCGGTAATTAAAGGTTGGCAGTTTGAACCCGCCTAGAGGCATCTTTGAAGACAGGCCTGGTGATTTGCTTCTGAAAGGTCATGGCCTTGGAATGTCCTATAAAGCACAGTTCTACTCTACACATATGGGGTTGCCGTGAGTTGAAATTGATTTGACGGCAACTAACAACAAAAACAATTACAGCTAGCAAACTTGGAATTATGTTTAACATTGCCTATGCCCATTCGAGAGTCTTTGGATAATGCAAATGGTTAACATATTGGGCTGCTACTGAAAAGTGGGAGGTTGGAGTTCACCCAGAGGTGCCTTGGAAGAAAGGCCTGGTGATCTACTTCTGAAAAATCAGCCATTGAAAACCCTATGGAGCACAGTTAGACTCCGACACACCTAGAATCTCCATGAGTAGAAGTCAACTTGACAGCAATGGGTTTACTGGTTTTATGTCCATGGAACTGTGCTGCTCATGTGTGTCACAGTGAGAAAAAGGTGGAGAAGTACTTTTTAATTAGTTGGTCAATGTGTGGGGTAAGACTAGTTGCATGACCTGATGCAAGAGAACTAATCTCTCAGTAATCAGACTGTGTAGGAGTCCAGCCCAAAGCAAGCGACATAATCTACTGGAGTCTGAATTTGTGCATGATATAGAGCCACCCATCATCACAAACAGAACTCTGAAGACAGTATTTACAAAGATATGTACTCTCCAATATTTAGTGATGACTTTTACCTCTATTTTGTCCAGAGAAGTTCTTGGTTGAATGTTGAATGTCTCAAATACACATGGGTTACCTCAGAGCTTCCTGTTAATCTATAAACCTACTCTAGCTCTGCAATTCAGCTAAGGACTTTTTTGTAAGACCTCTTCAATGTGCCCATGCAAAACTTTCTTTTGAGATCTTCTAAAAAACTTTGAATGGGTGAAACTGCTTTCATATCCTTTATATAACCTTAATTATGGCTTCATAAAATAAATTGAAAGAGAAATGACCTCTTACCCCAACTTCACCCCATCGGTTATGCAGAATGGGCCAACTCTAGCTGCACGATATCCTTGGTTATACAATAGGGGCTTTTAGGTCATTCTACTTTAAAATGAAATTCTTTTTCAGGGGTTAAGGACTGCAGTGTGCTGCTAAACCTATACAATTATTTTTCTTTAGAAAGCAAAGGAAATATAAAAAGTATGATAATGAATTTTAAAAAATCCCCATAGAGATGTGAAATGTATCTTTGCAATTTTTCCTCCCTCTGAAATGATAATAGTTTCAATGGGACCATTATCATTGGAGGCAAACTGAATGAGACAGTACCTGTCAATGAATGTTTAGAGGTTAGTTAATACATGACATTCATCACTGAAGCAATATATCCTAGCATCCCTTTCACAGTGGCAACTGCCTGAGGTATAAATGTTTACTTAGGGAATCACTGATGTATGTTTCATTACCACATTAGCAGCACCTAATATTATGTCATTGTGTGGCTGATGACTTCTTAATTTCTTAATTCACTTTGAGTTTTCAGGCCTGGATTGCTGACCCTATAGATTGTTATGGCTATTTCTGAATTGTTCCAGGATGCTGTATGAAATTGATTCTTGAGTTAATCATGTATAATGGTCACGAAGAAATATAAACATGAGTTATTCCAAGATTTCTGAAGTTTTAGAGTCAATCACTGTGCAATTTAAATACCTACAGAAGATAAATATACATGTAATTAATTATTTTAACTTAGTGTGACCAGATTTCAACATGTAATATGGTCTATATGAAATATGTATGGTATCATAAAAGGGAAAAAGAGAAAAGACCAAACTGGATGTCAGAAAACACTCTGAAACTTGCTCTTGAACATAGAGTAGCTAAAGTTTAAATTATGAAGTAAAAGAGCTGAACAGAACATTTCAAAGGGCAGTTCGAGAAGGCAAAGTAAAGTATTATAATGAAATGTGCAAAGACCAAGAGTTAGAAAACCAAAAGGGAAGAACATGCTCAGCATTTCTCAAGCTGAAAGAACGGAAGAAAAAATTGAAGCCTTGAGTTGCAACACTGAAGGATTCTACAGGGAAAATATTAAATGATTCAGGAAGCATCAAAAAAAGATGGAAGGAATACACAGAACCACTGTACCAAAAAGAATTTGTCAATGTACAACCATTTCAGGAGGTAGCATATAATCAAGAATCGATGGTACTGAAGGAAGAAGTCCAAGCTGCACTGAAGGCTTTGGAGAAAAACAAGCCTCCAGGAATTGACAGGAATACCAATTGAGATGTTTCAACAAAAGAATGCAGTGCTGGAAGCGCTCACTCGTCTCTGCCAAGAAATTTAGAAGACAGCTACCTGGCCAACCCATGGGAAGAAATCCATATTTGTACCCATTGTAAAGAAAAGTGATCCAACAGAATGCGGAAATTATTGAACAATATCATTAATATCACATACAAGTAAAATTTTGCTGAAGATCGTTCAAAAGCAGTTGCAGCAGTACATCAACAGGGAACTGCCAGAAATTTAAGACAGATTCAGAAGAGGACATGTGTCATGGATTGAGTTGTGTCTCCCCAAAATATCTGTCAGCTTGGCTGGGTCATGATTCCCAGTATTGCATGATTGTGTACCATTTTGTAATCTGATGTGATTTCTTTATGTTTTGTAAACTCTATCACTATGATATAATAAGATGGATTAGCGGCAGTTATACTGATGAGGTATACAAGATTGGAGTGTTTGAAGCCCATCTCTTTTGAGATATAAAGGCGAGAAGTGAGCAGAGGCACATGGGAACCTCATGCTATCAAGAAAGCAGTGCTGGGAGCAGAGCCTGTCCTTTGGACCTGAGGTTCCTGCTCAGAGAAGCTCCCAGACCAAGAGAAGACTGATGACGCAGACCTTCCTCCAGAGCCAACAGAGAAAGCATTCCCCTAGAGCTGATGCCCTGAATTTGGACTTGTAGCCTACTAGACTATGAGAGAATAAATTTCTCTTTGTTGAAGCCATCCACTTATATTTCTGTTACAACAGCACTAGATGACTAAGACAACATGGAATAAGGGATATGATTGCTGATGTCAGATGGATCCTGGCTGAAATCAGAGAATACCAGAAAGATATTTACCTGTGTTTTATCGACTATGCAAAGGCATTTGACTGTGTGTCGATCATAACAAATTATGGATAACATCACAAGGAATGGGAATTCCAGAACACTTAATTGTGTTCATGAGGAACCTGTACATAGATCAAGAGGCAGGCGTTTAAATAGAACAAGGGGGCACTGAGTTGTTTAGAATGAGAAAAGGTATACATCAGGGTTGTATCCCTTTACCATATTTATTCAATCTGTATGCTGAGCAAACAGTCAGAGAAGCTGGACTATATGAAGAAGAATCTGGCACCAAGATTGGAGGAAGACTCATTAACAACCTTGCTTGCAGATGACACAACTTTGCTTGCTGAAAGTGAAGAGAACTTGAAGCACTCATTGATGAAGATCAAAGACTATAGCTTTCAGTATGGACTGCACTTCAATATGAAGAAAACAAAAATCCTCACAACAGGACCAATAAACAACATCATGAGAAATGGAGAAAATACTGAAGTTGTCAAGGATTTCATTTTACTTGGATCCACAAACAATGCCTTTGGAAGTAGCAGTCAAGAAATCAAATGTCACATTGCATTAGGCTAATCTGCTGCAAAAGACCTCTTTAAAGTGTTAAAAAGCAAAGAAGTCACTTTAAGGACTAAGGTGCACCTGATCCAAGCCATGGTGTTTTCAATTGCCTCATATGAATGCGAAAGCTGGACAATGAATAAAGAAGACTGAAGAATAATTGATGCCTTTGAATTATGGTGTTGCAAACAATATTGAATATGCCACGACTGCCAGAAGAATGAACAAATCTGTTTTGGAAAAAGTACAGCCAGAATGCTCCTTGAAGCAAGGATAGTAAGACTTCATCTCGCATACTTTGGACACGTTATCTGGAGGGACCAGTCCCTGGAGAAGGACAGCGTGCTTGGTAAAGCAGAGGGTCAGCTAAAAGGAGCAAGATCCTCAATGAGATGGACTGACAGTGGCAGCAACAATGGGCTTAAGCATAACAACAATTGTGAGGAAGGTACAGGACCAGGAAGTGTTGTTTTGTTGTACATAGGATCACTATGAGTCAGAACTGACTCGATGGTGCCCAACAACAACAACATATACATACATATTTACTGATATGACAAATGTATGGAAATACCTAAGAACAAGGATGGCAAGTAGGTATCAATACCAACACCAACTCTAATCTATTGGTTTTAGCATCCTGAAGCACTGCTGTGAGGAATTCAGAAGCCATCACCTGAAAAGAGACAGAGGTCTATCATGGGTGCAGGAAATGTGAGGCAGGAATGGCAGTGCACAGATGTTCACTAAACTCACACTGGAACCTATTTGTTAAAAAGCCATATATTATTTGTTTACCATCATTGTTCATTAAAGATATGTTACAATTTAGAACAGTTAATTGATCATTCATGTAAAACAATGATACCATTTTACTCAGGATGAAAATTGAAGGAATCAACAGAACTGTACTTGCCTCCCCAAATCTGCTCCTAGATTACAATATTTATGAACATTTTTTAGTTGGTAAGGAATGGAAGCTACTAGATTCTCTCCCTAGGGACCTTAGGGCATAAAATTTACAGGAATTATATCCAGAAAGATGTAAAACAGAAATAAAAATGTTAATATTAGTGAAGCTTGATTCTTGAGTAATTATGTGTTAGATCCTATACTAAGTGCTTTACCTAAATTTGTCATCATTTAATTCTATCAAAATTCCTGCAAGATAAGCATTATTTTCAGTATTTTACATATGAGAGGGTAAGCCCAAGAGAGGTAAAGTAACTTACACAGATTGCATAGTTAGTGATAGAGCTAGAATTTGAACCCATTCCCACTGAATTCAAAGTGCTCTTTCTACTTTGCTCTGCTTGGATAACAAATATTAAGTACTTTATTGTTGTTGCTAGTTGTTGTAGAGTTGGCTCTGATTTATTGTGACCTTATGTATAACAAAAATAAATGTTACCTGGTCCTGTGTCATCTTGATTATAATTGCTATGTTTGAGGCAATGTCTTGGCCACTATTTCAATCCATCTCACCAAGGACCTCTCTCCCTTTCACCAACCCTCCACTTTACCAAACAGTATGTCCTTTTCTAGTGATTGGTCTTTCCTGAAGATGTGTCCAAAATAAGCCAAAGTCTCTCCATGCTCTTCTAAGTACTTTAATGTTGTTGTTGGGTGTCTTCAAGTCAATTTTGACTTGTAGCGACCCCATATGACTGAGTAGAACTGCCCCATAGGGTTTCCTAGGCTGTAATCTTTGCTAGAGCAGAATGCCAGGTCTTTCTCCATGGAGCTGCTGGGTGGGTTTGAACCATCGATCTTTTGATTAGCAGTCAAGGGCTTAACCATTCCCCGCTAGCCTATATTTTAAGCTGAAACCTAGATTTTGCTTTAGGAAGTGAAGACCTGGAATGGTCTAATGAGACCTGTATTGCTTTCAAAGTCTCCAAAATAAAAGAAACTGCAGGATAGGGGACTTTGGGACAAAACACTAAAATTCCTCTTCCCATCTCTCTAAGTTTTGCAGCTCCTCTAAGGGATCTTTGGCATTTATTTCAGGCCTTGGCTCTTGAAACTTGTTTAATTAAATTAAACTCCCAAAGAATGCATTGGGACTGTTTACTTATTAAGGATCTTTATATTGCAAATGAAAGGTAGTTCTTGGATTTAGGCAAAACTTGATCAAGCAGCTCAAATGCTATCACCAAGGACCTAGCTTCTCTTGGTCTCTCTGTTACATGATATAAACTTCATCCTCTGGCTCCAAATGGTGGTCTCCCCATCTCTGCCGTACAGAGCCCCGTTATGCTCTCCTCTCACTGATCTGAGCCTCACATTCTCACACCATGCCATCAAAGGGAAGGAAATTAACTTTTCTGGTTGAAGGCAGAAGCAACTTTTTTTCTTTCTCAGAAACATCTCCTTATGTGTCATTGGATGTGATTGGGTTATACACCCTAAACCAATCACTCTAACTACACAGTTGTCAGGTAACCAGTGATATCTGGACTACCCAGTGACAGAAAGGGAAATTTTTAACTAAGCGGTTTAGTGGACCTGCTTACAGTTTGCCATTCTAGCTGATCCTCATTATAACTGACTGAATTTTTCCATTTCCAAAGGTGACAACAATAAGTGACTCCCGAGCTTTTTAGAAGAAACAATATCTGCTAGATTGCTGTTTATAGCTAAGCTTTCTCCCAATTGGTAGGCCCAATTCTGTTTCCTAATACTTCATTAAAAAAAAAAAAAAATGCTTTCTCATTCCATCCTCAGTTTTCTATCTAGAAACAAACCTTTGAAGTAATCCAACCTCTTAAATAGCAGCATCTTTTAATAAAACGTGAAGGATCACCATAAAGTAATCACATTTAAAGTATAACCTACTAGCAACAAACTTGATTTTCAGAGGTCCAGATCCAACTCATTTTCTCATGCTTAGTTAAAACTTTGCTTCAAACTGAAAATCTAATTTTTTTCCTTAAGCTATTTAGTATCTTTTATTTTGTTTTGCTTAGATATACTTGAAAGGAGAAGAAATAATCACAGGGAGACCCCATCACCATCTCTACCGACTGCTCATTCATGAATAATTTAAACCAGGCCAACTATGCAAGGCCTTTTTTTCCTCTCTCCTTATTTCACATAGGTACATGCTGTGTTACAGTGCTCCCGTAAATGTTATTGAGTTTCCAAAATTAAGGAACTCAGCTGGAATCAGTAAAATTGTTTTAAAAAATTCTATGAATTTAATAATTTCTTTCATTTAATAGTTTCTGGATGATTTACGGGCATTGATTAATAAAGCGGGATCAGGGAGGCAGTAGTCATTATTCAACTCATTTAACTAAATGGCAAAGATATATGACTTGAAAATTGTCACCTTGCAGAGAAAAAAAAAACACCTGAGGAATCGTGGTTATATACTAATCTTTGTTCTAATTATCAAATTAAACACTCTTTTTAAGTCTCTTGTCGTGATCCACAAAGGATAATTATGACTTCAACTAAGAAAGTAGAAAAAAAAATTTACATATAGAAGATCTACATGGAAGAAAAGAAAATGTTTTAAGTTTTTAGTTCCTTAGAAAACTTCAACTCCTTGATCACTAATTATCTATAAGCTTTAAATGTATTTATGTATGAAATATATCTTCACTTGCTCACTCAAACTTTAAAGGTTTACTTACTATCATCTAACTCTGTGGTTGCAAACTATTATCTATGGGTCATCCACCTGCTTTTAAAAATAAAGTTTTATTGAAACACAGTCACGTCCATTCGTTTACACATTGTCTATTGTTGCTTGCTCACTACAACGTCAGAACTGAGTTGTTGTGACGGAGTCCATGTGGTCCAAAAGCCTAAAATACTTATTATGCTGCCCATTAAGAAACAGTTTGCAGACCCCTGATCTAACTTCCCTCCAATAACTCAATACAGTAGTCCCCCCTTATCCATGGTTTCACTTTCCGCAGTTACCAGCGCTCAATTGCGGTTGCAATGCTTGAGTTCAAGTGATCCTTATTTTACTTAATAACGGCCCCAAAAGTGCCAAGAGTAGTGACGCTGACAATTCGGATATGGCAGAGAGAAGCCGTAAAGTGCTTCTATTTTATTATTAGTTATTGTTCTTATTTTTTAATCGTGCCTAACTTATAAATTAAATTTTATCATAGGTATGTATGTATAGGAAAAACATAGCACATACAGGAGCAGTACTATCCCCTGTTTCAGGCATCCACTGGGGGTCTTGGAACATATCACCCGCAGATAAGGGAGGACTACAGTATACAGAAAAGCACTTCATTTGAAAATACTTTTATTGTGAACTTTTCTCACATTTTAACTTGAAAAGAATGCTATCGTCTTACTCAGCCTGCTGTCAAAATAGGCTAAAAAAAAAAGTCCTCAATAGATCTTTAAAAAATATATAATTATAGCTGAAAGAAAACCAATATTTAGCACCATTTTCTCTTTCGCATTGGTCCATAATTTTTACTTGTCTGACCATCAGGAAGTTCTAAGCACTACAATATGCTAACTGGGACAGGTGGAATTGACACTGGCCTGGAGGCAAATGAAACAAAATAAGAATGCGCACGTGAAGTAACAAAATAAAAACAGATCTCACGCCTGAGCAAAGACTGCTTTAACTGCTTTCAGGCAAACAACTGAAGATGACCTTTGAAAAGCCTGGCTTGATGCAAGACACACTGTATTTCATTTATTCTCCTAGGATTTTTGGAAAAGTGTTCACTGGTTTATAATGAAATAGGGGTAATAGATGAAAGGACTAGGGACTGGAATTCAAGAGACTTGGTTTCTCATTTTGCATCTGTCCCTAAGTATTTAAATTAACAGGGTTTCAGATATTTTTTATATTCATAAAAGGTGGTGATTGTGGAAGTCAGGATACTTTGTTTTGTTTCGCACTACAGAGGCCTAGAATTATGAGTCTGTAGGGAGGGTATAAGGTAGCCCAGGTTCCAATATCTAGATTTTGTTTGTTTTATAACTATACTAATACTCAATATTATGTTTTATTTGGGAGGAAAAGTCCATTTCTAACAAACATTTGAAAATCATTGGTTAGACAATTCCTAAGTTTGTTATAGTTTTAAATTTTTATTATTTTGAGTTAGTTCCAATGCTTTAAAGAACTTGGTAAAATTCTCTCTGTAATGTTCATGTTGTCGTTTGTGTTGTTAGTTGCCATTGAGTTGGCTCTGACTCATGGCATCTTTATGTGTAAGAGGACAAAATGTTGCTCAATCCAATTACAGGGACTTGTAGATGATCTTAAAAATCATTTGGTCTAGTCTTCCTAATTTGCTTCTAATACATCTGAAATAGGAGCAACAAAGCATTTTTTTTCTTCACTAAGTTTTTTCAGTACTATTATTAAATAATATGTTAACTATTTCTATTTTGGCAAATAGGAAAAAGATTTAACATTATCGTAAAATTAAGATTTGAATTTTGGAGGTTTTCTTCTTGCACTTTTTTTACAAGCATTTTAAACATCATTTTAATTATATAGCACATATAGTTTTATATCATGCTTTTAAAACTTAATATATAATTTTAAATTTTATATTACTACATCTTCTCATAAGCATGATTTTAATGGCTGTTTTATTTTATCAATTATCTCTCTCATGGTTGTCTATTTTGTTGAGCTAGCTAAGTTGCTTCCTCTTTTGTGGTACAACTTACACGAACAGCCTTTTCCACAGGTAACGTTATTTACTTCGAGATACTTTTATTTTCAGAAACAGAAGCACAGGAACCAAAAGAATGACAGATATTGCCAAATTGCTTCCTATAGATGATGTAATAATATGCACTGGCATAATTATTAACTTAATTAATATTATTAAATTATGTATAGTATGTAAACATCATGTTAGTAATATATGATAAAGTATATAATTAGTTTAATATAATTAAATCACTTAAGGCTATTCTCAGCACCAAAACCAATGATTAGCTCATTGAAAAATTAAGTCAAAAAGATAGATTTTTTTTTTCAAATTTCTGAAAGATTCAGTGACTATGAAGATTGCTGGAGCACATAACTTGAGAGCGGTTACTTAATGTCCTCTTTGCTAGTCTTAGGCGGTGGAGGAGGAGGAAAAATGATTGAATGTAGGACAGAAGAGAAGAGGGACTATTTTAAGTGAGGGTGTAATCAGTATAAACATCTCTGGCTGTCTATACATTTTGTCAGCCCACAGTTTTTTGTTTTTGTTTTTTCTTTTTCATTTTTACTTAGCTGTTCTCTAGGAAATCAGAGTATTTTATCTACAAAGTCAGCATTTCACCTTTTTTTTTTTTCAGTTCACCAAAATATCAGAAACCATCCCTTTCAGAAAGTTGAAGATATCTTTTCAACTAACAGATAGCAATCAACTCTTCGGCATTCCGTATTGCTACACGTGGGATATTAGTTTTCCACTGTGATTTGACCTGACTGTTGTCATATAATCAGCCTTGAGCTTCTAAAGTAACTCTTGTCTGAATGCTCTCTTGAGTATACTCACCTGGAGATCACTGTCTCCTGGTCCTGACATTTTAATTCAGCTGGGACTTCGCGGAAGCAAAGACTATTGCTTGGAAGCTCTCTCATCCTTCACCGTGGTTTTACGGCTGAAGAAACTGAGGCTTAGAGAATTAAAATGACTTGTCTAAGCTCCTATAGAAAACATACAGGATTTTAGGTCCCAAATTCCATCTAGAGGGAACAATACCAGTACCAGTTGCTGCCGTCTATCAATTTGATTCTGACGCATAGCTACACCATGTGTGCAGAGTAGAACTGTGTGCCAAAGGGTTTTCAAGGCTGTGACCTTTCAGAAGTATATCGCCAGGCCCTTCTTCTGAAGTGCCTCTGGGTGGGTTCAAATCTCCATCCTTTCAGTTAGTAGTTGCTTTTATCCAAGATGCCAGTGGAATTTCTTGATCACCTCTCAGCATCTGTCTAACCCACTGAACTAGATTTATCTGACTCTGTATTGTACTTAGCAGAGACAGGAATAACTATGACAATGGAAGTGTGACACTTTTTTACATTTGCCTGACCTTCATAACATGTCACTGTTCAGCTATTTAATACCTGTGGCTTTCCAGAAGCTGTCCTTCTATATTATTTTAAGCAAATATGTTAAATTCCAAAATAAGCATTTTCCATCAACTATAAGATCCCCTAAATAAAATAAACAACTACAAAGCCAATTTATCTTCTTTTTCTGCATACTTTACAATACTCTTCTCATTAAGCTTTCTCTCTGGCTTGCTCTCTTTTAATTATTGTGATGCAATTCTTTGAGATAGGTGGTATTGATCATTTGTGAATTCTGAGAAACCAGGGGGCAAAAGGTTCACAACGACACAGTACTCATTGACTTTCCTTTCAAATTCCAGTCCTACAATATTTAGTCCCCTAAGTTAAGTGATTTCTCTAGTTCTTCTTTTCTGTATGCAATTTAAACTGCAAAATCTTTCTTGGTATCTTGAATATTCACTTGCTCTGGTCATCCTATACTTTTGCAGTAAAATTTCCAGTTAACCTGTTAGATGATTTAGAAAAAGTATAGATTTGAAATTACTATCCATCCTCTCCAAAACAGCAAATGAAAACATCACTACATTTTAGAATTCATACTGATGATGAAAATAATGTTGTTCTTGTTGTTGTAGTTAGGTGCCGTTGAGTCAGTTATGACTCATAGTGAACCTATGTACAACAGAACGAAACACTACAGGGTCCTGCGCCATCCTCACAATAGTTGTTATGCTTGAGCCCATAGTTGCAGCCACGGTGTTAATCCATCTCGTTGAGGGTCTTCCTCTTTTTGCTGACCCTGTACTTTACCAAGCATAATGTCCTTCTCCAGGGATTGATCCCTCCTGATTACATGTCCAAAGTATGTGAGTTGTCATCTTTGCTCCTAAGGAGCTTTCTGATTGCACTTCTTCCAAAATAGATTTGTTTGTTATTCTGACAGTCCATGGTATATATATTCAATATTGTTCGTCAACACCACAATTTAAAGGCATCAGTTCTTCTTCGGTCTTTCTTATTCATCATCCAGCTTTTGCATGCATATGAGGTGATTGAAAACACCATGGCTTGGGTCAGGTGCACCTTAGTCTTCAAGGTGACATCTTTGCTTTTCAACACTTTAAAGAGGTCTTCTGCAGGAGATTTGCCCAACACAATGTGTCTTTTGATGTCTTGACTGCTGCTTCCATGGGCATTGATTGTGGATACAAGTAAAATGAAATCCTTGACAACTTCAATCTTTTCTCCATTTACCATGATGTTGCTTATTGGTCCAGTTATGAGGATTTTTGTTTTCTTTATGTTGAGGTGTAATCCCTACTGAAGGCTATAGTCTTTGATCTTTGTCAGTAAGTGCTTCAAGTCCTCTTCACTTTCAGCTAGGAAGGTTGTGTCATCTGCATAATGCAGGTTGTTAATGAGTTTTCCTTCAATCCTGATGCCCTGTTCTTCTTCGTATACTCCAGCTTCTAGGATTATTTGCTCAGCATACAGACTGAATAGATATGGCAAAAGGATACAATCCTGACGCATACCTTTCCTGACTTTAAACCATGCAGTAGCCTCTTGTTCTGTTCGAACAACTGCCTCTTGACTACGTACAGATTCCTCATAAGCACAAGTAAGTGTTCTGGAATTCCCATTCTTTGCAATGTTATCCATAATTTGTTATGATCCACATAGTCAAATGCCTTTGCACAGTCAATCAAACACAGATAAACATCTTTCTGGTATTCTGTGCTTTCAGCCAGGATTCATCTGACATCAGCAACGATATCCCTGGTTCCACATCTTCTTCTAAATCCAGCTTGAATTTCTGGCAGTTCCTTGTCGATATACTGCTGCAGCCGCTTTTGAATGATCTTCTGAAAAATTTTACTTGTGTGTGATATTAATGATATTGTTCGATAATTTCCATATTCGGTAAGATCACCTTTCTTGGGAATAGGCATAAGTATGGACCTCTTCCAGTTGGTTGGCCAGGTAGCTGTCTTCCAAATTTCTTGGATAAAAATAATAGCCAATGTCAATTAGTGTTTACTGTGTGCTGGGTAATTTTATATGTATGAATCCTCAAAGCAAACTTCTCTTATGGATAACTTTACAGATGAGGAAACTGACGCATGGAGATCTTGTAACTTGTCCAAGACGCCATAGCTTGGAAATGGTATGCCAGGATTCAGACCCAGGCAGTTTGGCACCATGGCCTGCACTCTAAAACATTAACTTTTACCATTCCTCAAGGCCAAGCCCACGTTCCACCTACTCCTCGACCCAGTTATTGGTCATCCTCTCCTCCTCTTCCAAATTTCTCATTTGATTTTATCTTATGCTACCTGGTAAAGTTTTAAAAATTGTGTCAACTAGATTATTAACTCCTGGTAGGAAGACTGCGGCTGCCATAAAAATGTGGGTTATATACCACTTATTGAGTGTTTA
The DNA here is from genome assembly GCF_000243295.1 of Trichechus manatus latirostris. Classification (NCBI taxonomy): domain Eukaryota; kingdom Metazoa; phylum Chordata; class Mammalia; order Sirenia; family Trichechidae; genus Trichechus; species Trichechus manatus. Next base: position 109,640 of record NW_004444372.1, on the reverse strand, counting down.
CTATATGACAGATATGGTGCTAAGCAAGTTACTTTCATTTAATCCTTATTACAATGCACTGGAAGATAATGATCCTACCTGATTGTACAGATAGTTGTAGAAATTTCAGCAACTTGTCTATGTCTTACTTTGCTCAATAAATATCTTTTTTGTGTGTGTCTGTGATGATTATGTGTCAGAATAATAGTCATTAATATTTTGAATTGAAGTAAACTTGAGTCTACCCACTCTGACCTTATCATTTCATGAGAAGCTTATGAAATAAAATTCTATATGATTATTGACCAGAATAGGCCAAGCAGAACTAAGCAATTATGGAAACTACATTTTCTTGATTGTATGCTACAAAACCTCCCCAGGCAAAAGGAAAAAGAGATTAAAGAAAAAGTTTGATACATTTGTCAATCCAGGCAGACAGGTAAAAAGAAACTGTCTCCTTCCTAATCAGAAAAAAACTGTGGCTGTGGGCCTGCACTATCACAAGGACTGAACTGTCCATCAGGCTCATAAGAAACAGAGGTGTACTGACAGCAAAGAACAAGCTAAGGCCACATCAATTTCTGCGAGACCAGAAATCAGTCAGGCACAGTTTCCTAAATCACTTTTTGAAGACTGCAGTGCATATCGGGTTTGGAGAAAGGAGTGCTAACTGCACGAGGCACAAGTTAGTCTAGGGAAGTTGCTTGGTTTTGGGGTTTCTTATATTTTACAACTTCACTACTGAGAAACACTACTTAACTGACTTCCATTCTTCAGTGGGGCTGTGCCTGATAAATAACAAATACTGGAGTTTGTTTACAATAAACAATTCAGACAGTCCAGGTATATCCTGCTAAAAGGATTTCTCAGGTAGTAAATTCTTACCTTGCAGTTCCCCTCTTCCTCAAGACAATCTTTTATCTTGCAGCTAGTGAATTCTCTCTGCATTTTACAAGGGAGCATGGTCAAGATCAAAACTGCCTCAGGCTACAGAGAGGAGAGAAGAATCTGCTTATACACATGCTACTGACCGTTTCCTTTCCACTATCTCTTTTCAAAGTAGAGATAAATCTACAAACAATTGGGAATAAATATGTTATATTCATCTAAGTGATGATCATTAGCATCTGATAAATGTCTTGCAATAAAGGGAGAGCAATTCAAGTACTAACATATGCACACTCTATGGTAGGTATAGGAACCCTGGTGGTGCAGTGGTTAAGCACTCGACTGCTAACTGAAAGGTTGGTGGTTCGAATCCACCAGCCACTTGAGGAGAAAGATGCGGCAGTCTGTTTCTGTAAAGATTACTCTAACCTATAGGGTCGCTATGAGTTGGACTCCACTCTATGGCAATGGTTATGGTAGGTATAGCAATACGTCCTCACAAGTATTACATAGAGTAGGAAAAAATGTATTCATTTAAATGTCTCCTTAGCATAGGGTTGTCAGATAAAATACAGGACACCCAGTTAAATCTGAATTTCAGATAAATAACCAATAATATTTTAGTAAATTGAAACCCTATGGAGCAGTTCTACTCTATACACACAGGGTCGCCATGAGTCAGAATCAATTCCGATTTATGACAATCCCATGTTGTAGAACAGAATTGAACTCCAGAGGATTCTCAAGGCTGTGACCTTTCAGAAGCAGACTACTGGGCCTTTCTGCCAAGGGAACTCATGGTTGAGTTTGAACCGCCAAACTTTCAGTTAGCCGTCAAGAATTTAACCATTTGAGCCACTTATTTAGTCATTTGAAGTGTACAGGTATTTGTAATGACTGTATCTACAGATTTTACAATACAAAATAATTAAAGGTCTGAGGAATAGCCCTTTTTTCCAACCATGGTATTGTATGTGTTCAGCAATCAACAGTCATGTATGGTATTTGTTCATCTTTCCTAACAAGTTAAATTCACGAAAAATTCCCTTTGATGTTTGCCAGAGTAGAGGCATATACTTATTTTAGGGTATTTACTGCTAAAATCAACTTAAGTAAAGAGAAGGTGGGCTATGATTCTGTGCTCTTGCTGCTGAGACATATATTTTAAAATTTTTATTAATTAAAAAAAAAAAAAGATTTTCCTGTTAAACAAGTTTGGCCTATATACCAAACATTTCTCTCAAGGCAGTTTCAGGCATAAAAACTGAAATTCTGAAATGGTCACTGTTCCTCTTTGTAATTCTAACTAGACAGGGGGTTGCCAGCTGTTCTGATTGTCATAGGCCTCCCCAGGATACAACATGTTCTGCGTGTTTTGAATGTGTAGCAGTATCAGCACATAATCTGTGCAGAAGCACATTTCCCACTCCATTTTCAAAGCATACAATTAGGTTTTTCATGATTCTACTTTCTATTATCAGAGAGGAAGTACACAATTGTGTGTGTCCTTCTAGGTGTAAGCACTGTTTTACTGAAACTTATTTCTTTTGCCTTTATTGGGTACTGTTCCTTCTGCATTTACAACTAGGACATCTATTTCTGTGGAAACCAAATGAACACATTTCACAGAGGGGACTCTTTACAATGTTATTAGATAGAATGATGGAAAAGACAGATTGATGGATAGCATTTCCAGTTCTCTGTGCAAGAAGCTTGAGTTTTGTCTTAGACTGTAATTATAGGTTAACTTTGATGTATTCTAGAGAATTTTCTGTTGGAGATTTATTTATTTTTTATTAGTTATTCCATTGAACATAAAATCTTTGATTGGAGTAAATTTTCCCAACTGGATAAGCTTTACTTCCTTTTTTTCTTTTCCAGTTTCTGTCTTTCCTCTTTCCTTGCAAATGAGGGCTTTTCAGAAAAGCAACAAAAATAATGGCATCAAAAGAAAGGATCCTCAGGCTTCTGAGTAATGGAACATGTATCTTTGTCCTTTCTCTGCCATATGCTTGTCACTTGAAATCACAGATTCCAAGACATTTCTCAATTTTGTCCCATTACAGTAGTCACCTGTGGCCACTCACCACTTCCCTGGACCAAGTCTTTTTTTATTTTCTCTACTTTTGGATGGCTAATTTGGGCATTCGGAGAGTCTTACTGCATTTGGCTTGTGGTAACATGCTGCCCGCGTAGCCAGGGAAAACTTTGAGCATCAAGTTCCGGACAGAATTCTACCTTTCAATCTGGGACTCATCTTGCCTCTCTCAAAGAATAAAACTCTTTGACCTGCTCCATCCTATTAGGTTAAAATCTACCTCTTTCTCAATTTAGAGATAATAATACACGTGTTTTTTGAAAAATTTTCCTTCTTTCATTACCCATTCATTGTGAGGACGAGTGAGAATGTATTTCAACATGTGCTTTAGGAAAAGCCTTATTGACTCTTTCATTCCACGTTGAACTAGGAGGGTTTAAATAATAAGGCTCTTTGTTTGAAGATAATTTAAAACTAGACTCAGAAAGGCCAGTTGGAATAATTTTCCCTCTACTGTGGGTGATTTCAGTTTTCGTGTCTGACTTTTTGAACACTAGTTAGACTCTAAAAGATCTACATTTATTAACCAATGAAAAGAAGTATAATAACACTCATAGAACCTGTACTGTTGAACCATTTAATCCAGTTTCAATTAGTAGAGTAAAAAAAGTTTCACTATTTTTTTAGTTCCATTTGCTTTAACAATTGTATTAAAAATCTTAAGCCACTTAGAAAGGTCACAAAATTCCCCTTTAAAGTAGTCATTTCTGAATTTGCTAATTTAAACATCCACTCCTCATTTTTAGTACATTACAAAATATAGAATAGTATATCTTGTGGGAATTTAGGAATTTTTACTGTAATATCATTCCTTTTTCTTCATAACATTTATTATACGCTCTACTCACAGTCATCTAATCCCTACTAATCAATCAAAAATCATGGCAACTAACAACAACAACGTGCACTTGAAGAGTCCTTTGAAGTACAATAGCGTCCTAGGCACTATGTGGGTTAAAAAAAAAAAAAAGAAAATAAGCAAGAATATTGCCAATCTCCTCGAAGTATGTATAATCTAATAAATAATAAGTAGTTAACATTTCTTGACCACTTACTTTGTGGCGGTCACACCATGCTAAACAATTTATAATCATTGTCTCATTTAATCTTCACAACAATTCTATGAGGTCCATGCTGTTATTATCCCCCCTTAACATATGAGGAATCAGAGGTGTAGAGAGGGTAGGTATTATCCGAGGCATCACAACTAGTAAGTATGAGAGAAAACCATGGTAAACTGTATGGTACAGTTATTGCTCCAGATGAGAGTTAGAGTAGTTTGAAAGATTCATAGTGGAAGTGTCAGCTGAGTTGAACACTGGAAGTATGGATAGATTTAGAGCAATTGAAAAGCATTTTTTTTTTTTTTAGAATGCTTCTTTATATTTCTAAAACAACAGAATGTCTCAAATAACAGGGATGCTTAAAAGACTTATAACTTGAAATATAAGTGATACTCGTATAAATTAATGAGATTCAGATTGTAAAACAAAAACACAACAATAAAAACCTTTAATATAGTTACTTTAAAAATTATTCATTTGAAATTGTGTCTTTTTTGTAGTCATATTTAATAAGATTACTTAGGAGAAAGTTTGTATAGCTTTCAAGGAAAACAGTATTTTTAGTTCAGAAGAAGAATTGATGCATTTGAATTATGGTGTTGGAAAAGAATACTGAATTTACTGTAGACTGCCAGAGGACGAATAAATCAGTCTTAGAAGAACTACAACTGGAATTCTCCTTAGAAGCGAAGATAGACTCTATCTTGCTTACTTTGGATATGTCATCAGGAATGAACAATTGCTAGAAAGGGACATCGTGTTTGGTAAAGCAGAGGGTCAGCAAAAATGAGGGAAATCCTTAATGAGATGGATTGACACAATTAGCCTCAATCATGGGTATGGTATAGGAACAGGTTACGTTTTGTTCTGTTATACGTAGCCATGAGTTGGAGCTGACTCCATGGCAAATAACAACAATAACATGCACTGGAGGAGTGCATGGGTGATGCAAACAGCTAATGCACTCAGCTGCTAACTGAAAGGTTGGAAGTTTGAGTCCACCCAAAGACACCTAAGAAGAAAGGCCTGAGGATTTCCTTCCAAAAATCAGCTATTGAAAACCTTATGGAACACAGCTGTACTCTGACATACATGAGGTCTCTATGAGTTGGAGTGAACTCGAAGGCAACAGGCTATACTTGAAAATATGAAAATATCTCTTCTTGCTCATAACAGCAGTTGGTTGGGTTATGCAATTTACTCCAAACATTTTTAAATTCTAGTATACATTATAGAAAGTACATCAAATGAAATTGGCCCTTAAAGCTTTTAGTATAATTTAGGAAATAAAGAAGAATAGGAATGGACTGTACTTAATTAGTTCTGGCCAATTATTTCTTAGCCAATTGTCATAGCACTGAATTTATTGGACAGACACAGTATATGCATAGTATATATGTAATTTACCTAACCAAGAGATTAGTGTTTTCAAAATAGAATAAAACAAGAATTAAATAATAATAATAAAATAAAAAAGATATCACTACTTATGAACCCTAACACAAATTAAAAATAAATTACTCCTGAGGTTATATGCTTTTGAATAGCCATTCTTCTTCAGGCTTTTATTTTGTATGTGTTTATAGGAGTTGGTCTCTAACTCACTACTCAAAGTGTGGTCCTCAGAACAGCAGCATCAGCATCACCTGGGAGCTTGTTAGAAATGGAGAATCTCAGGCCCTAGGCCAGACTATCAAGAATCTACAATTTAACAATATCATCAGGTGATTCTTATGCACATACAAGTTTGAAGAACACTGCTTTAGTCTAGATAAGAGTGAGTTTTATTCTGGTCTCTCTAAGTAAAATTATCACCTAGTGATATGCTCCAGGATCTTGGAATACATTTAAAGTACCCAGGGCTCAGGCCTAGGACTTTTCTTTCTCATCTACACTCAGTGTCTCAGTAATCTTATCCACTTTCAGGGCTTTAAAAGTAGCTAAGGATGCTCTAGTAACCTCTATGCTGATGTATCCAAAATTCATATCTTCATCCCAGATGCTCACCTGAACTCCAGATTCACATCCTACTGCCTACTTGATTTCCACCTGGATGTCCAATAGGCATTTCAAATGTAACATTTTCCAAAATAAACTCCTAATTCCTAACCCAACCTGTTCCTCTTGCAGTTATTTGAATCTTGTTAGAAAAAGACTCAGTCCAGATACTCAGCTTACACTTGGAGACATCTTAACTCTCCATTGTTTTCTTACACTCAACAGCAATCCAGTCCATCAGCAATATTCTTCAAAATTTATCCAAAATCTGGCCACCTCCACTGTTGTTCCCTGGTCCTGCAACAGCCTCCTAATCTAACTGGTCTCCCTGCTTCCACTCCTACTCCTCTTTAGTGGTCTCCATCCACAGACAGAGTAATTCTTTTAAAATATAAGTCAGATCAAGTTATTTCTGTGTTCAGAACCATCCAACTAGCTTCATATCTTATGCAACCTAAAAGTCAAAGTCTTTACCATAGCCTACGGAGCCCTACGGAGCCCTGGTGGTGCAGTGGTTAAGAACTCAGTTGCTATTCAAAAGGTTGGCAGTTTGAATCCACCAGCCACTCCTTGGAAAACCTATGCAGCCATTCTACTCTGTCCTATAGGGTCGCTATGAGTCAGAATTGACTCAGTTGTGAGGGGTTTTACTTGGTTATGGAGCCGTGTCTTGTCTCCATCCCTAACCTTTCTCTGACATCATCTTCTATGACTCTCCCTTCCTCCCATAATTTCTTTCAGCAAATCTGGTCTCCTATTTGTTTTTCCTCACCATTTGCTTCCTGTCCCTTCTGCCTAGAAGAGCCTTCTCTCAGATATTATCACGGCCTTTGTTGTCTTCTTTCCTTCTAGTCTCTGCTCATACAAGTTCCCTGATCACCCTATTTCAAATATAATACACATACACACATACACACACACACATGCACATAACCTACTCACTTTGCTTTATCTTCCTTCATAGCATTTGATCCATCCTCAGCTGCCAAATTACTTTCTTGTTTATTTTCTATCTTGCCCCACTAAAACACAAGCTCCATGAGCACAGACTTTTATTTGTATAATTTACTGCTTTACCTCCGGGGCCTATAATAGTATTTGGCACAAGGTAGGCAGGCAATAAATATTTTCTAAAGGAATTAATCAATGAATTTTCCAATCAGATTTTCTCTAAGCTCCTTCTTTATGGACGTGTAGAGCTGCCTCTGCTGTTTGATAATAGCAATATAAAAAAATTTTAAAAAATCAAAATTCAAAATGGTAGAAAGTGATAATGATAATGACAACGATGAAGATGATAATAAAGGAAAATACAATAAAAGGGTTATGGAAAAGATTAAGTCAGCTGTCTATCCAGAAAAGTTGTTACCTATGGGAATGAACAAGTTTCCAGGAGAGATTGTTGAGAAAGGAAGAAGATAACCTGTAGGCAACCATGGTGAGATTCAGCCACTTGCAAATCCAGAGTCAACCAAAGTAACAGGCACTGTGATTCTCTGTGCATATTCCTCAGGGTTCTACTCTTGATCTTGATGCCTTATTTTTGTAACAAGTCTAATTTACCCACTGTGGTAAGTTGAATAATGCTACCATCTAAAGATGTCCACAACCTAATCCCTGTGAATATGTCACCTCATTCGCAAAGGGACTTGCAGGTGTGATTAAGTTATGGATCTTAAAATGGGGGAGATTATCCTGGATTTCTACCACATGTCTGTCAGTTTGACATACTGCAGTGGCTTGTATGTTGCTGTGATACTGGAAGCTTTGCCACCGGTATTTCAAATATCAGAAGGGTCACCCTTGGTGGACAGGTTTCAGCAGAGCTTCCAGACTAAGACAGACTAGGAAGAAGGATCTGGCAGTCTACTTCTGAAAAGACTGGCCAGTGAAAACCTTATGAAAAGCTGTGGAACTCTGTCTGATATAGTGCTGGAAAATGAGCCCCTCGTGTCAGAAGGTACTCAAAATACGACTGGGGAAAAGCTGCCTCCTCAAAGTAGAGCCGACCTTAATAACCTGGATGAAGTCAAGCTTTCGGGACCTTTATTTGCTGATGTGGCACAATTCAAAAAGAGAAGAAACATACACAAACATCCATTAATACCTGGAGCATGGAATGTATGAAGTATGAATCAAGGAAAACTGGAAGTCATCAAAAATGAAATGGAGTTCTGGCAAAATGGCGCTCTAGACAGAAGCACCACGCCATCCCTCCACAGCAAAGATCTGAAAAACTAAGCAGAACAGAGAATACAACAATCCTGAAACCCTAAAACATCAAATGAAGAGATAAAGACCTCAGCCAAGCACCAAATGGAGTGAGAAAACTGACAGAGAACGGAGAGCGAGCAGAGATTCATGCAGAGGACCCCTACCAGCTAACGCAGCGCCTATCTGCCATCTTAGACACCTATCTGAGAGCAGCAAACAGGGGGTACGAGAAAGCAGCCTCAGGGAGCTTCCAGCGGGTGACAAAACAACTGGTAATTAATGATATACACTTTCCCACGTCTCACCCTTCTTCACCCCAACTCGGCCTCCTCTGCTTCCCGTGGCCACAGTCTCTTACCAGGAAACAGCAGCTGCTTGGATTCCACACACCTGAATGGGTGGCTCTCTGAGTGCCATTTGTTGGCTGCTGGTGTTGCTTTTTTTCCACTTCTTTTTATTTCGTCCTTGCCTCTCCCCACCTCCCCCTCCTTTTGCTAGAGTACCTTGCTCCGTGCGCCATCTTTGCTTCTTCCTGAGGGGCTGCAGAGCTCTGGTAATTTGTGATATACACTTTCCCACTCTCTACTCTTCTTCACCCACACTCGGCCCCCTCTGCTTCCCACGGACACAGTCTCTTGCACTAGCTGGCCCTCTGAGTGCCATTTGTTGGCTGCTAGTGTTGCTTTCTTTTTTCTGCTTCTTTTGATTTCTTACTTCCCTCTCACCACCTCCCCCTCCCTTTGCTCAAGTACCTGGCTCCGTGCGCCATCTTGGCTTCTTCCTGAGGGGCTGTGGAGCTCCGTTCAAGTGTGGAGCTGCTTCCCGGTTTGGGCTGCCGCGCTGATGGGATCCCGGGGCTTTAGTTCATTTGTTTGTTTTGAATTGTTTGTTTTCTTTTCCTTTTCTTGAGTTGGGAGCCCTTTCTGGCCAGGCTGAGCTGCGTGGCAGGGAGACTCCCCTTCGGCATCCACAGACGTGCAGAGGGATCCCTGAGAGCATTTCTTTTTACATTGTTTGTTTGTTTTTTCTTCTTTTTTTC